>NC_090888.1:69240273-69272773 GCF_036669925.1 Montipora capricornis | reverse complement strand
ATGCTAGCCAAGCTTTCATTTCTTCTACAGACACTGGATACCAAACTGAATTTTCTTCAGGCGCTCTCTTCTGTAAAGCATACAAATTAGTTTGAGTGGCTAACAGCTGCCATACCTGATCTGTAAAGAAGAGCTCAAAACAATCTTTGCTTGACTTCAATGATGCAGGATCCAGAGCCATTCCAACAGCTTGATTAAAGTCAATATCAGTTCTTGTGGTAAACTCTTCGGTCCAAATCGATTCATCTGTCTCCAATTCTTCATCATCTTCGCTTTCCCCTTCTTCGCCTAATTCACTATCACCTGAGTCTGACAAAAAATCGGAGCCCACTTCTTCATCTGACTCTGGATGCTCAAGGAAATTATTCCCCGAATGAACACAAGATAGAGGAAGGTCATCCTCATCGACAAACTCAACTTCAACGGCGCTTTCATCGCTTTCGATAGCAAAATCTGTTACTGGATCTATCCTTGAAGTCATCATATTTAAATACCCGGATCAAAAAAACAACACAAAGAAATTTACATTCAAAGACTTTGATGAAATCTTCCAAAATTCTACCGAAGCTTCGGTGAACTGAAAAACTACTTCATATTAGTTATAATTAAATGAATTGCTCGTAACCAAGCCCCTGAAAACCTATGAAATCGCTACTCCAAACAGGTTTGTATATTTCTATGCATATATGCGTAGTTTATTTATTTATTACAGTTTAATGACAATAAGCAACATCATCATAAGGATAGTCTACAAAAGAGTCATAGACCCCATACAAAGGCAGACCACCTAACAAAAAAAAAAAAAAAAAAAAAAAAAAAAAAATATATATATATATATATATATTGAACCTGAAAGCAAAAGCTTTGTAATGCCAAAGAGCTATATATATATATATATATATCTAGCTCTTTGGCATTACAAAGCTTTTGCTTTCATGTTCAAATTGAGCACTCTACTAGGATGAGTCATTGCCGCCAGCAATTGCGCATGCTCACTAGCTCGCTAGTTTGAGCACTCTGGCATGACTTGGATGTACCACATGTGTGGGACACCTGGGGTGGATTTATAGCTTAACCTCCACCTTAGACGTTAGCGCTGCACTGATAAGGCCCAGGAGGCCAAAATAGTACTGTCTGCAGTTATATACATATATATATATATATAAAAAACTGGTTAAAAATGAAGCCGAAAATGGACAACTTATGGTTGAAAAACTATAAAAAAATTTAAAATTCTTTAAAACGTTTCGGTCTCTCGACCTTCTTCAGTTACCGACAAGTGATGTTGGTACCTGGTTAGTTTGTTCCAAGTCTTGGATAAACGGCTAACAGTAGGAATTGTATTAAACATCTTCGGATCAATCACAAGTGATGATTCCCAGGCGGACAGGAGCTGAGTAATAATATTGAAAGACGGTTATGAGTGCTTCCTGAGCCAACAAAGATGCCAACCAAAAGGATCACAAGGATTCACAGTCCTGATTCGGTAGATGATAAAAAACTGGTTAAAAATGAAGCCGAAAATGGACAACTTTTGGTTGAAAAACTATAAAAAAATTTAAAATTCTTTAAAACGTTTCGGTCTCTCGACCTTCTTCAGTTACCTATCGAGGCATGGCTACACCTTTCTTCTTCTCATATATATATATATATATATATATATATATATATATGTTAAATAAGAAAATGAATAAATAAAGAACTATTGTCTAAACTGGGATTATATAAAATAAATAAAGAGCTAATTAGTCATATCTTGATAGCAAGAAGTCTCTTGCACCCTTCTTAAAATTAGAAATGTTAGATGCCTGACGTACTTTCAATGGTAATGCATTCCACATGTCCACGATCCTATTAAAGAAACTGCTTTTAAAAGTAGTACAAAATAATAAAAAAAAAGTTGACACTGGCTAAAATATTGTGTTGGATGTTTTGGCAACTGCTGTTGCCTTCCTTAGCAGGGATAAAAAATGCAAAAACTACGAATATTTCAAAATAAATTAGACAATAAAAACAAAGGTCTCCAGAGCATTCTAAAATATTTATACAAATTCTTTATGTTATTGTAAACGTTTGAAAGTGCTATATGCTCGTTTATAGCGTTCGTGTCTCGCAAGGAATGCCAAGCGTCAAGAATAAGTCTTTGTCGCCATGCCGATGGCCTGTCAACAATTTCGACTTTCATCAAGTCTATTTGGTGATTGTAGAACATGTGGTGTTTGGCCAACAAAGAGTTTCCATCTAATGTTGCTATGGCCTTTGAGTGCTCTTTGACGCGTGTTTTTAGCTCGCGCGATGTCTGACCGATGTAAACACAATCACAATCTTTGCATTTGATCTTGTACACGATTCTTCTGGAGGCCTCCCTGTCGATCTTGTCTTTTGGTTTTTTAAGTATGTTTGAGATTGTCCGAATAGGTCAGAATCATTCACTTCTTGATGTCTGTTTCGTTGACGACCATTGTAGATAAAATTGGCAGGGTAATTATTAGCCGTAAGGGCTTCTGCTACTCTCTTAGTTTCTCGTACAGCTTCCTCTTCTGTGGATGGGATATTCTTTGCGCGATCCATGAGGGTGCGTACGACCGAGTATTTATGTTGGGGGTGGTGATGAGTTTTGAAGTCAAGGTAGCGGTCGGTGTGGGTAGCTTTCCTGTATACAGACACGGTGATCGAGCCATCGTCTTGTCTGGTTGTTTTTTGTGTCAAGAAAGGCAATAGAACCTTCTGATTCGATTTTCCGTTAATTTCTCTAAAACTGATGTGTAATAAAGTTCGATTAGATTCGGTTTTTGTGATATCCGGAATAATCAAGGTCTCGGTTACTCTTACCTCGACCATGATTTTTGATTTTTCCGGATATCACAAAAATCTCATCCAATAATTGCTCAATTTTATAAGACGGCGATTACGCGGCTGTTTAATTTTTCAATGTCTAGCAGTCTCATCTCTCTGGAACCCCTGCTGTAACCAATTTTTGGTCATTTGGCTTTTACAATTATGCATGTATTAACTAAATTCAAGCTTCTCTCAACAAACAAATGGATCTCAACGGAATCGAAATAGTTTCTAAAACTATATTATAGTACTCAGTTGTGCTGTGTCGGGTGAAATTATCAACCACCGTGGTAAAGAAATGCATACCTCAGTTTCTCTCACAGGGAAGACCAATTTGCTATGCTGCCTTTTAGTCGATAAATTCCAACAACAGTAGTCGGCCCTATAACTGTAACTACCTGTAAAATAAAAAGCTCTCGGCAGATTTTTATTGATTGATCCAGCTTCTAACACTGAATGGTATTAGCCAGTGCCTACATGAAAGCTAGTTATGGCAGGATTTCAGTCAAAAGGCCATGGAAGCATGTTCCTGATGATTTTTCTCCTTTTTGGTTATTCATTTAGAAACTTTCAAGACGCCTCCTAACCCTGGAAAGGTCGACGACGATCCTTTCGGACGCCGACAAAGCAAAGGCGAGGGAGATTCTTTGTTCTCCGCAGGCACTGAATTACATGTCTTCAGAGGACAGCGAAGGAGAAACGACAACAACAAATGGCCCAAAGCCAAGAAAAATAAAAAAGCTACCGTGGGAAAGAAGTAAGCTCAGGAACATTAAGGCTAAACTTGATGAAGAACACTTGAAAGGTCTGAGCGAGAGGCAACGAAGAACCACTGCCCTTGTTAGGCGAGGTGACGAAGTGTCAACTCGCCCCTACCCATATGGTGGCCAGAGCTGGGCAATTCGTACTGACTGATGACGTTAGCTGAACCGTTTTAGGTTGTATTTTAAAAGTTTCTTTTAGCACCAGCCAATATTTGTAAAGCTGTTTTCTGTATCTTTTTATAGGAAAGAATTCATGTTAATGTGATCGTTTTTTCTTGACTTCGAACAAGTTAGGTCACATTATGTGTGTGTTTGTTATTATCTGTGGTCATTATTGAGAATAAATTTAGACTTATAGTGGAAATACAGTATTGCGTGTTGATTTAGTGTAGACCATCAGTAGTCGAGCGGGACTCCCTAATTTTTCCCATGCAGTAAACCAGACAAAAAAGTAAGATCGCGCAGAGAAGAGCAACGCGTAGTTCCCTAGACTTAGAGCATTCACCAGAACTAAAACTATAGTACTGCAAGAGGTGCTGTTCACAAAGCAATGCAAAATAATATCAAAAGAACCTGGAATTAAAACAAGAAACTAACACACACAAAAAAAGAGACACTAACTGAATAAGCGAAAATGAGCAATTTGAACTGACAAATCAAATCAAATTTGAGGTTTCCGACACTGAAACGCGTTTTAACGCGAATATTCAAGGTTCGATTACGTTGACGGAAACATGAACAAACTCGTTTCCGTAGCATTACTTCGTATATCCGCAAGCGTTATCATGAAAATACGCTAGCGGAAACATGCGTTTCCTTCAAAGGAAAACTGACGGAAACGTACAAAGAAAGTGGTCAGGTTCCGTCGTAACCGCAGCCACGGAAACATGAATAAACGACAGGTATCCGCTACCGAAAACACGTGTTAACCGTCGTGTTTCCGCAACGTTGTCACGTGTTTCCGCAACCTTTCAGTCTGCGGATTCTTGGCATTTCGTCCTGTGGTTGAGTTTACTTAAAATGACAACCGCACCGTACCGTGTTTACGAAATATATGTTATTAAGCTTAAAGGAGTGTCCTATATTAATTAGATTTTAAAAAACCTATTTGCTGACGGATACACCTGTTTCTGAGATTCTCTTAAATCACTTTCGTTTATAATAAGAGACCTTCATTTATGAGAGCACAGCAGAACTGAAAGAGAGACAACGGCCATCTCTTACGGATTTGACGGTAGGTGTAATGTGCGGTTTAAAATAGGTATAAGTCAAAAAAGCGCGCTAAGAGCCAAAGGCATATCACGTAAATTTAAAGTTTATCCTCTAGCAATTTCCGCCTAATGCATCCATCTTATCAACAAACATTATAGTTCTATTGTTTATGTAAGTTGAGTTTACTTAAAATGACAACAGCCTCGTACCTATATACGTCAATTACTAATAAGGAGTGTTTTATATTAATTAGAGTTAAAAAAACTCTATTTGCTGTCGGATACAGCTGTTTCTGAGATTCTCTTAAAACACTTTGATTCATAATGAGCGACCTTGACCAGGATTTGTGAGAGCACAGCAGTACTGAAAGAGAAACAACGGCCATCTCTTACGGCCGATTTGACGGTAGGTGTAATGTGCGGTTTAAGATAGGTATACGTAAAAAAAGCGCGCGAAGAGCCAAAGGCATATCAAGTAAATTTAACGATTTCTTGTTTTAAACTGGACTTCGATTCGCGTACTTTGAATTTAAGTTTACTTGATTTGGTTCTCTGAAAATCTGCAACCAGAAATAGTGCAATCTCAAATTTGAGAAAAACGTCGCGGAGCACAGATCAACGCTCCTCGATGATTTGTCTAGTTAATTATAAGTTGAACGAGCTTTGGCAATCTAAACATGACCAATTTTAGAAACGAAACGCCTTGTGGCCGTACACCGCGTTGGCCAGCTGTTCAATACATCTTTTTCCAATGTCTTGGACGACAACTAAGTGACACTGATCAGAACTGTATCTATCGTTTCAGCATTTGTATAATGGAGTTCAGATGTCCCCATATAACATAAACATGTAACATGAGAGTGAATTCAGAATAGGCCTACCAGTATTTTACTGTATGTTACAAAGAAAATGACTGGTCTATGAACAAAACGGTTTTCAAGCGCAGCAACTCAAGCATTATACAGAAATTGGGAGGCAAAATGGATCGTTTAACACAAATCAGCTACGGCATCATTTCCGTGATGGCCATTTTTGGAAACACTTTGACCATTGTGATGTTCGTGATGGAGAGGCAGTTTCTAAAGAAGTCATACAACGTGTTAATAATGTTTCTGGCGATATCTGACGTGCTGACAGCAGTCACCATTATTATAAATCCATTTTACGTCCTTGGAGATGCGATTCCTTATCCACAGAATCCCATATTGGGAGAAATTTTCTGTCGCTTCATATGCAACGAAATACTAGTATTCCACTTCATATATTTCTCAGTTTACATAACCTTGGTGTTGACGGCAGAGCGATGGTTTGCAGTTGTAAGACCTCATCAATACAATCACATATTCAGCCGCAAAAAGGTCCTTGGCTACATTACACTGTCATGGGTGTGGTCGCTACTTCTCAAGCTTAGAGATGTGATAAATTCTTCCTTTAATCCATCTGAGGATAACATCTGCTTAAGAAATAATTCAAGGGGATCCGTTTTTAATATTGCCTGGTACGCTGGTGAAATGGCCTTTAAGGTGGTCATACCATGTCTTGCCATAATTGGCCTGTATATCCACATGACTTTAAAGACCATCCATTCTCCAACTGCGTCTGCGGAGAGCAAAGCTAAACTGAAGGCAAAGTTGACTCAAATGGTAACAGCTGCCAGTTGCACTTTGATCGCCTTGTACCTTCCCAACCAAATCGTCGTTCTCCTTTCTTTCATGGGAAAAACGGAACTTGGTAAACCGCTGCATAAATTCACGCGATTTCTGACTTTTTTGACCACTTGTGTAAATCCATTTATTTACGGGCTAAGCAACAAAAATTATCAACAACGCTATTGGCGTATCTTGTCCGCCATTTGCCCTTGCCTAAGGAGAGTCAACAACGGTAGGGCGGAAGATTTAGAGGTTGCAGATTAACTCACTTCCCGAAGAATGGCCTGGAGTGAAAATAATGAGGAAATAATAAGGTTATCGAAGACGGGCATAGAACTCTTTATCTCAAAGGAAAGGAAGCAGTTGAAGTCAGATGTGTAAGAAAAGTCACAAAAGCGCTTTATGCCAAGTGACAACAAAAAATGGAGTTGCGAGCTCGACGGAAATCGGAACTTTTTTCTTCAGCAGCCTTCCATTTTTCCCCGAACCAAATGCGTGTGTGATGATGATGATGATGATAATAATAATAATAATAATAATAACTTTTAGGCGTTTTTCCTAGTCTCAGTGGAATCGTTCTTTCATCTAGTAAGTTTCATTTTTATTTATAGTTGTGTGTAAAGTTGTACATAAAAATCTGTAAATTGGCTATGAAGGGATTTGTTACGCAGTAGCCCCTTTCTCTCTTCATAATGTAATGCAAACGTTCGTACATACTGTTAAATAATAATGAACTTTAAGTGTTAACTACCCTCATTAGCGCTGGCCAGGGGTACTAACTGGACACACTGCTCTTTTTCTCCCTCGGGTCTATGCTACCAGCTTTTGTAGTATAATCGTAGTGTAAGAAAAGAAAGAGGCTCCTCGCGGTCTGGAACGTTTTTATTCTGTTGCCATTCCTCAGGGAAAATCTGTATATTTGCGTTTGTGCGCGAAAAGAAGGTAAAATATCGCGTCAGCGAACATAGATCAGCTTAATTGCAACCTTTGTAAAGGCAATCAAGTGGCCAAACACGTTTTCTCGTTTATGAGACTCTGAACCTGACTTGCCAAAAAGTCACTGATAAACAATAGCCCTTCTCAGGTTTACACTAAGCAATGTATTTATTTAATTTATACTCGCTAAATACGAACATCCATCAACTTACACTATTTTAGAATCCAGGAAACAGATTTTTAGTAAAGAGTTTACCTCGATGATGTGATCTTATCTAGGTGCATAGTCTTAAAGTTGATGACGAAATAAGACGTTAAGCATTCCGATGTTTTCACCACTTTTTCTCAGGCTGGTGCAGAAATTAGAAAAGTATCCCTCTGCCTGGCCTCACGAACCGAGTCTCTCAAAATACTGTATTTTGCAGTGGGGATTAGTTGATTGTAGTTTTCTGTGTGGTTAGGGGAGGAGTCCAAATGTCCCTCATCCGCAGTTGGTTTGCATGAAATATTGAGTTGCTCCTTTGAATTCGAATGGATTTCGATTCGGGTATTTTGAATTTTAGTTTATTTGACTCGCTTCTCTTAAAATCCGCAACCTGAATATGAGCACACATCATGCAACAGAGACTGATTTGACACACTTTCTTATCCAAAACTCTATTTTTCCTAATTCGTTTAACTCCACCGATTATTTACCTAGTTAATGGAAGTTGAACGAACTTTAACAATCCAGAACCTTTAAAAACACAGTTCCGCGATGGCCGAACCTTTTAATTCATCACTTGCAAATTGTCTTGGACAACCACGAAGTGACATCTAATCGTTTCAGCAACTCAGCAGAATAGAACCCACTTAGCGTTCATTCAGGTCCTTATTCAACATCTAGGAGTGAATCCACAATTGGGCAACCAGTGTTTCTCTGTAAATTACAAAGAACTGAAAGACTGGTCTATGAACAAAACGGTTTCCATGCACAGAAACTCAAGCATTATGCAGAAATCGGGAGGCAAAATGGACGGTTTAACACAAATCAGCTACGGCTTCATTTGCGCGATTTTTGGAAACACTTTGACCATCGTGATGTTAGTGATGGAGAGGCAGATACTAAAGAAGTCATACAACGTGCTAATAATGTTCCTGGCGATATATGATGGGCTGACAGCAGTCAACATCATTATAAATCCATTTTATGTTCCTGGAGATGCGTTTCCTTATCCACAGAATCCTATCCTGGGAGAAATCGTCTGTCGCTTCCAGTATACAACTGAATGCTCCTATTTCAACCCATAGTTTTCTCAGCCTTTACATAACTCTGGTGTTGACAGAAGAGCGATGGTTTGCAGTTGTAAGACCTCACCAATACAATCACACATTCAGCCGTAAAAAGGTCCTTGGCTACATTACACTGTCTTAGGCGTGGTCGTTTGTTCTCACGCTCAAACGAGTGATAGATTACTCCTTTAATCCATCTGGGGATAAAACCTGCTTACGAAATGATTCAGAGGTATCCACTGTTAATACTGCCTGGTACGCTGCACAGGTGGTATTAAAAATGGTCATCCCATGCGTTGCCATGATTGGCCTGTATATCCACATTGAAGACTATCTTCGAATGCGTCTGCGGAGAGCAAAGCTAAACTGAAGGCAAAGTTGACTGGAATGGTAATAGTTGCCAGTTGTACTTTGATCGCCTCATACCTTTCCAAGCAAATGGGAAAACGGAACTTCATAAACCTTCACATATCCTCACGTCATTTCTGACTTTCATGACCAATTTGACTCCATCGAGTTAACTCACTTTTTAAAGAATCGCTTCAAAATAATGAGTAAATAAGATCACCGAAGACGGGCACGGAACCATCGGTCTTAAAGGAAAGGACGCAGTCACCCGCAGTTGAAGATAGATCGCGAGATCGGCTTGTGGTATTTACTTAGTGCTAACTGTGGGTGTGTTCTGTATCGTATGCTTGTCCCCCGACCTATGTTTGTGTGCAGGGATGGCGCAGTGGTGAGAGCACTCTCCTCCCACCAATGTGGCCCGGATTCGATTCCCAGACTCGGCGTCATATGTGGGTTGAGTTTGTTGGTTCTCTACTCTGCACCGAGAGGTTTTTCTCCGAGTACTCCGGTTTTCCCTTCTCCTCAAAAAACCAACATTTGATTTGATTTGCGTTAACTCGTTAATTTCAATTTACAGTGTCCCCGATTAGTGCTCTACAGCGCTAGAAGATTAGACACTTAAAAAAAATTCCTTTCCTTTCCTTTCCTTTATTATATTAACAATTTTAAGCCATAGTGCTAGTAATAACATTCAAAATATTAACACTGTTTTAAATGAGGATCTTGCTAGAGTTGAAAAATGGCTAACTGCTAACAAGCTCACTCTTAACGCATCTAAAACTGAGTTTATGTTGATCGGATCAAGGCAAAGGCTAAGAACGTTTTACAACCCTCCATCACTTATGATTGACGGTGAACCTATAAGTCAAGTTACTTCTACGAAATCTCTAGGTGTTCGTATTGATCAGACTTTGTCCTGGAATGTTCATGTTGAGAATTTATGTAAGATAATCGCGTCTGGTATTGGAGCGTTGAAGAGAGTGAGGTCTTTCGTTCCACATGAGATTCTCAGATCAATCTTCCCTTTCATTAATACATCTTCACTTTGATTACTGCAATCCTGTCTGGGGATGTTGCGGCAAAACCCTAGCCAGTAAACTTCAAAAACTTCAAAATCGCGCTGCGCGTATACTCACTTACTCGAACTATGAAGCCAACGCTGATAACTTTATCCAAAAACTTGGATGGATAAAACTTGATTCTCAACGAACAATGCATAAGGCTGTGATGTTTTTTGAGTCGCTTAATGGTCTTATTTACTCCCCATGACCTTAGTTCTAAATTTGTTGACCGTTCTATCGTCTCCAATTACTCCTTAATAAGGGACACAGAGGGCAAACTAGCTATCCCACAGCCACACACAAACTATATGAAATATAGCTTTAGCTATTCTGGAGCAGTTCTTTGGAATATTCTACCAATCGAGTTGCGGCAGCCTGATTCCCTTAGAGCGTTCCGGGCTGGCTGCGAGCGTTTCTTTTCATCAAGTTAAATCTACAAATTTTACACACGGCACTCATGTAAAGCAGGTTTTATTTTATCACTTAAGGTGATTCTTTACTAATAGAAGTTGACGTAAGATTTTCTTTAAACTTTTTTCGATTGTTCCCTACATTATGGTGACTCGAAATGCGCAATTAAAAAAATAGGTCACCTGGCTCGTTTGGGAGATATTAGGGGGCTTACGCAACAGGAAGGCTGGCAGACTCAGGACTGCAGAATGACGAAAAAATATCGCGTAAGATTGGGAATGCACAGTCTTGCGCGACATTTTTTTGTCATTCTGCCGTCCTGAGTCTTCCAGCCGTCCTATTGCGTCAGCTCCCTAGTACCTGCTCAAGTTACTCATTAATCAGTGCGACTTCATCTATTAAAGACAAGTTTGTCCCATCGGTTCACGCTACGTTTTGCAGGAACAGGAAGCACAGCTTTGACGTAACTCATAGTCTTGAAATAACAAAACAGGTGTATTGTATTGTTCAAAAGGAATAATTTAAAGTTTGTTTTATGGCACAGGCACACGTCTTGAAAAGGCACAGACTAAAAATATTCCTCGGGTGCAATATCTCGAGGAGACAATTTTGTGCCCACGAGTGATGGCTACGAATACTTTTTCCCTGTAACTTTTATTTCTGACGTAAATGTTTAAAAAAAATTTCAGAGCACAAAGAGGAAGAGTAAGAGAATAAAATTATGCAAAAAAAAGACAGGTCACCAACCTCGTTTAGGAGAAAACAGAAAGCAAACCAAGCTCGACCCCTCAACAACACGTCCCCCCGAGGGCGCGGTTTCACTTTCACTCTCGGACTGAAATGACACTTTAGCATCATCAAGGTTATCACTCGACTTTTTTTTTGCGAGAGTCTAAAACGTTTCTTAACCTTTTGGAGGAGTCTGGTACTCTGGTTTCCCATCCGGCTTCACGTGGGGATTGTGTAAGCTAGCTCAACTGCCATACGACTCCAACATTTGGTGTCGTTATTTCGCGCCCATATGTACAGAATCTACGTCATTTTGTGAGCATAACTTTGGCATAATTTGGCAAAAGTTCGAGCACTGCTAATAGCATAATATGCCACTCTTAGGAGCACAATCCGCCAAGGCCTACCCATTCCCAGTAACCAAGAGAGTATACTCTCTTGCAGTAATAAAATCCCTGCAGTTCGCAGTGATATAATCCAATTTTTCCGCCGAAAAATCAGGTCAATCCCAGCTCCCAGATTACAAATTCATGACCTCCTTCAAGTACTAACCATGTATATATGCGTAAAAAACACCGTCACTACTTTCAATATTGGCTTCTGGTTAAACTTCAGGTTAAACGTTATGATAGTGTGTTCACAGTACTGACTAACTGACGTGACAGCTATCACAGTCTGAAGTCTCGACGATGAGTCCCGATTTCGACCACATTATACCATTCCACTGACAAGAAATCTAGAAAGCCAGTTTTTTTGCAACGAGAATAAAAGCGAAAAAAGGACTACTTCGTCGCGAATTTCACTATGATAAAAACTTGTTCAGAAATGAAAGAAATTGATAAAACTGCATTTGACTGTCTCCATAGTAAATAGTGTTGACTTTTAAAGAAAATTTAAATTAGTGAGGTGTCTTAGCTCACCAGGTAACTGCTGTCACAGAGTGATTTCCATAGCTGATGGAACTTGTTTGTCAATATTTGTCCCGGAACGTGTTTTATAGAAGTTTAATTTTGAGGCGGCATATCTTGTATTATGTGGATAGATGCTGCTTACGTAACGTAATATTGGTTCAACAATGCAAACTCTAAACATTGTAATTCTAACCAATCAAATCAATTAAGAGCGGAAGGGCACTTTCAGTGTTCTTGCCATACTGAGTGGCAAAACACATTATTCGAACGATATGTTTTTGCTTGCCACAGTAAAGAGTTTCTTTAAATGTGACTGGTAAGCACTGCCCCCAGGACCGAGATGGTGGCCTATGTAGCTATATGTAATGTGTATGGATAAATTAAAAAAATTCCGAGGAATATGAGACATTTTGAGGAAGTGTTTGATCCTTTTGATAGCTTTGGTCAAGAGTTTAATGTTGTAAATATTAATTAATCCAAGCTGGACCTTCCAAAGCAACAGCCGATCCAATCATATGGCGTGTTAGGACTAATTTTCAGCACGTCATTACCTAACTGGTTTATTTAGTTGCACGCAACTAAAAGACCAAAAATCTTAACCACAGTATTGTTTTAGCATGTCCTCCCGAAGTCTTTATGCAAGGAATATTTTCAAGACTTTCTATGAAAAACTTCCATGCTGAAGTTAGCGAGAAAGTTGACGACGTCACACCGAACCTGATCATGAGTTAAATAAAATGATTCTCAAGTCAATCCTAGTGTAATTTCGAGTCATTCCAAGACAATCTTAGAGTAATTCATTTGATCCTGAATAATAATAATAATAATAATAATAATAATAATAATAATAATAATAATAATAAAAACAAATGATAAATGTTAAAGGATAAATGACTCGGTAAACAACCGTTTCTCCGATACATTTAATTTGATTTTAAAATAGATCTAACTTTTGGAAGAATTCATAACCAGCAAGCATTTGATACACTGTAGCCGGCACAGAAATGTTACAAGATGGCAAGCGGTGTTTTTCCTTTGAGTTGAGGTTTAAATTGATCAACCAAATGGTCAATAACTTGTAATTTTACATCCTTTGTTTATCTTAGGTAAAATTCTGTTGCGTTCCCTTCACGAAACGTCGAAATTCCCACTTTAATCAGTGGTTGCCTTGAAAGCAAATTCAGTTCGCACAAAAACTGTTTGATTAAAATCTATGTACAGCGGTGTCCGCAATGAGTGCCTCACTAGGGTTACCCTAACTTCTTGTAAACAGGGCCTAACTGAATATAAATTACAAATAGCAAAGGACCCAGTATACTGCCTTGCGGTACGGCGCACCTGAGATCGTGAGCAGTTGATAGCTTGCAGTTGACATCTCATCTTCGGGTTCGGCCACTTAGGTACTACAGGAACCACCTGATAGCTGCCTGGTCAAAACCCAAGAATAACATTTTACGCAATAATGATCTCGTGATCAGCGGTGTCGAATGCCTCAGCAAGGTCGATGAAAACGACGCCATTTAATAACCATTGTCGATGTTAACTGACCAGTCATTTGCTGCTCAAGCAAAGCAGTAAGAGTACTGTGTAAGGAGCGGAACCCTGATTGGCAACTAAATAGTAATTTGTTCTCATTTAGATAATGGTAGAGTTAGTTGTAAAAATTCTTTTAAAAACCGTTAGAAACTACCGCAATTACAGAAATTGGCCTATAGTTGTTAGGATCTGATTTAAAGAGAGTTGCAAAGTAACAGACCGGATCACCAAGAGATCAAAAGAATATGTTTAGTGCTTGAATTACTGTATAAGGAGAAAGAAGGGAAAATGCAGGATACATAGAGCAATTCATGCTGGTTGGTACGCTGTCAGCATTCTGGTCAAGAATCATCACACAATTGACTTACATGATCAAATGGATAAATTGGGTAAAACATTGATTCACCTGACAATCCCTACTTCAATGGGCCTCAAACTTTCATTTCATATAATAAAAAATAGGGGTCACCACGCGATTCTAAAAGTTAAATTAGTGTTTTCAACGTTTTGTGGATTGATTTTTGCAATTTTGTCTCTCCCCTCCCCGGTGAATAAAGAAATTTGCACCTGTTTTTGTGTTGCACTCTGGTATATTGAACAATAATGATTATTGCACTGAAATTATTGATCCCAGACCGTGTGTGGTTGTCTTCGAAGAATTTACTACATTTGGTTTTTCTTAATTTCGATGATAAATAGCCCTGTTCCATTGTTGAATAGCGGACTTAAAACCGATTCACACGGTGCCGGACGAAATTTCTACTGGTTGAAAAATTTGACCGATCAAATTGTTCGCACGGAACCGTGCAATATATTCGCTCTGTTCTCACGGAACTGACGAACCGGATTAAGGTTTTAAAGTTTAACCTTTGTCAGTGGTTTTACTATCTGTTCATGCGCATAGCGCTACCTTACGAAATTCAAAATGGCGTCAAGAAAGGGAAAGGCTAACGATAGTAGCTGAGTTACAACGCATCCATGCAACCATGCCTTTGCCATGCAAAAATTTAGACAGTCAAGGTTAAATTTTTGACTGCATGGCGAAAAATTCGTCGTAATTTGGACTTTCAAATTTTTGAACTGCGAGGTGTCTAAATTTTTGTACGTTAAAAGATGGCTCCTTCTTCACCGGCCGTCCACTTTCTCGCTCCGCTCAATCATTATTTTCAGCTTTTTCAGTTCATCGAGAGACAACGCTTCCATTACGGTTTTTTTTTGTCTTTTGCTACAAGATACATGCTTTTCTCATTGCAACCGAATAAATCTTTGAAGGCATTTCGATGAAAAAATCGAAAAAATAATTCAACTTGAAAAATATAAAGACAGCACGTGACTGCCCGTGACAAAATGATTGCGTAATGCGCAGAATGCATGCGCGATGACGATAGGTGGCACCGTCCTTAAACAGATCACACTTTGCTTTAACTTTGGTAAAGATTACACTCAGTCTGTCTTGACGCACTTCTTGAATTGAATTCTCACTACAGAGTTCTTTGACTAAAAGGTGCGGATCCAGGGGAGGTGAAATGGGTGAATTTTCACCCCCCTTTTTCTGAGCCCCCCTTCCTTCTTTTTTTTTCTTTTCCCTCAAATATTTGATGGTAGAACCAACTGGGAACTCGGAAAAATCCGAGCCCCAGATGGGATTCGAACCCAGGACCCTCCGTGATCTAGTCGGATGCTCTAACCACTCAGCTACTGGAGACTTTATATCGAGCAAGGGTGAGATGTGGGTATTGACTCGAGCTGCAGTTACTAAAAAAGTCATACAACGTGTTAATAATGTGCCTGGCGATATCTGATGGGTTGACAGCATTCAACATCATTATAAATCCATTTTATGTCCTTGGAGATGCGTTTCCTTATCCACAGAATCCTATCCTGGGAGAAATCGCCAGTCGCTTCATAAACAGCCGAATGCTCGTATTCCAACTTATAGTTTTCTCAGTTTACATAACCTTGGTGTTGACGGCAGAGCGATGGTTTGCAGTTGTAAGACCTCACCAATACAACCACGCATTCAGCCGTAAAAAGGTCCTTGCCTACATTTACACTGTCTTGGGCGTGGTCGTTTCTTCTCACGCTTAAACGAGTGATAGATTACCGTACTTATTCAGCTATAAGCCGAGCGATTTTTACACAAATCCTCACTCAATTTGGGCAAAGTTGAAGCCATAGAAGTGGTCTCGGCTTATAGCTGAGTATTTTTGATAAAAAGAATTTTCTCAGAAAATTAAAACAGTAACAAATGAACGTGTATTTACTTACAAGCCGATCTAAATTACTTGTAAAATGAAGAGAAGTTGTTGTTGGTGTAATATGGACTTTTTAATATTACTTGGTGGCTCGTAAAGGAACTGTTCGTGTTGTTGTATGTGTGATCGGGATCGATCTTATTGCTTGTCTTTTTCCTCGCTGTCTGTCTCGAATTCGTCGTCCATTTCCTCGCCTTCACTTTTTTTTCTTTCTGGAATAATCTTGTCGAAGACTGCATCATCTTCTGTGCCGTTGAGTGCATTATAGAGGTGCCACAAGTCTTGAACGAACGCCTCACCATCTCCTTGGGAATATCGCGCCAAGCCTGTTTTACCCACCGAAGGAACGAGGAATCTGCGAACGAGATTACACCATCTGTTGACACAGATCGTGTAAACAAGCTTGTCATATGACGCCAAAGCAAACTTGAGACAAAAACGCAAGTGGATTTGTTGTTGTATCGACATTTTCCAAGCAAAAAAAACGTACGCATTAAAGGGAAAATCTTACCTTGAATTCTTTGCTCTGAAAACCACGCCAAAGGTCATTGATCGTGCTCGGGATACGCTCCCCGATCGGAGTTATTTTCTACAGCTTCTGCTTCGGCAACTATTTTAAGTTTAAAGGCGAGGTTGTAAGGTTTCCAGGTACTATTTTAATCCATCTGGGAATAAACCCTGCTTAAGAAGTGATTCAAGGGGAACCGCTTTTAAGACTGCCTAGTACGCTGCACAGGTGGTCTTAAAGATGGTCATCCCATGCGTTGCCATGATTGGCCTGTATATCCACATGACTTTAAAGACTATCCATTCTCCGACTGCGTCTGCGGAGAGCAAAGCTGAACTGAAGGCAAAGTTGACTCGAATGGTAACAGCTGCCAGTTGCACTTTGATCGCCTTGTACCTTCCCAACCAAATCGTCTTTCTTCTTTCTTTCATTGGAAAAACCGAACTTGGTAAAGGGCTACATAAATTCACGTTATTTCTGACTTTTATGACCACTTGTCTCAATCCATTTATTTACGGGCTAAGCAACAAAAATTACCAAGAACGCTATTGGCGTATCTTGTCCGCCGTTTGCCCTTACCTAAGGAGAGGCAACCGCACGAGGGTGGAAGATTTAGAAGCTGCAGATGGCTTAAGACTCCGTCGAGTTAACTCACCTTCCAAAGAATCGCCTCAAAATAAGGAGTAAATAAGGTCATCGAAGACGGGCACGGAACTGTTCGTCCCAAAGGAAAGGAAACAGTTAAAGTACAGGCGCCAGTTGCTCAAACGTTGGATAGCGCTATCCAACGAATAAATCACTATCCAGCGGATAAACACTAGCAATACAATTGAGTTATCCAGTGGATAGGGATTTATCTGGTGGACAGCGGTATCCACCCTTCGAACAACTGGGGCCAGATGTGTCCGAAAAGTCTCAAAAGCGCATTGTACCAAAAGGCAACAAAACAGTGGAGTTGTGATTACAGCGGAAATCAGAGCATATTTAGACTGCAAAAGCCCTCCTCGGACCAAATTCACAGATGATAATAATTATAATGACAATAAAATTAAGTGACCCTGGGATACTAAATGAAGATACTCTACATAGAAATCAAAACAGTACGGAACACTGATTTGTCCTCAACGAACAAAGGATTGGAAACCTGAGGATTGCTTTTTCTACCTCGGGTCCATGCTACCACCTCTTGTGGCGTAGGTCTAGGCTTCTCAAAATACGTTACAATACAATACATACTAAATTGACCGCTCCCCATAGGGGCTTTTCAAAGCCAATGAAACATAACGAAACGACGGAACAGAACAACGACAACAATTGTTGAGAATCCCAAGTGGCCAGAGGCAAACCAGTTGGCTACTTACAAGTGCAGCTGGGAAGTTGAACCAGGGACTGCCAGAATCAAATTCAACGAGTGGTTAGAGCGGGTCTTGAAAGCGGGATCTCCGTATCTCAAGGCAAGCGCCCTAACCACTGGGCCACACCGCCTCCTCAAAACACAATGGTATAAGCGTAGTGTAAGAAAAGATAGAGGCCGCCCGCGGTGTAGAATGTTTTTATTCTGTTACCTTTATGTGCGAAAACAATTAAAGTAAAATACTACTTCAACGGACAGAGATCCACCAAAATGCAATGTCACAGAGGTAAAGGCGACCAAGTGGCAAAACATGCTTTTTCATTAATAATAGGGCTTTTATTACTGATATAACACTGAACATGACTTATACCAAATTGGGTCAGTGATAAAAAAAGTCCTTCTCAGGACTGCAAAAAAAGAAAAAAAAAAGATAACTTCTTACGGTGAGATTTTTTTCATTTTATCATATTTTGTAGATAGTAAGTAGAGGAAGTGATTCATGATTAAAAAAATAGGGGTCACCGATGATCCAAGGGAGTAAAATCGATGTGATTTTACGAAGCTCTTGGAAAACTTCGTTTGTCACGTTTTTGCGTGACCTGTTGGGGAAGGACTGGAACCCAAGAGAGGATCGATCGTTGAAGGGATGAAAGGTTTTTACCCCAAAACAAAGCTTTCTCAAGCATACCAACGAAGTTTTAAGCAGTCGTCATCTTCATTTGGTTAGTGTTTTGTATAATATTTCCCCATTGCCGTCATGCTCGTCTTCTGGAGTGTGGTTTTTGTGAAATTTAATCGCTGGTTTTTTCCACGAAGGTCCGCACTATTCAAGCCGACGAGGACGAAAATACTGCTCCATTTGCACGAAAGTGAAGGATAAGAACTTCAAAAACATACATTCATTTTGAACTTAAGTTCGTAGGGTAATAAAAACATTAAAAAAAGAAACAGCCCCATTAAATTTACGCAACGGTTGGTCCTCGAGTTTTCCAAACTTTCAGCCACTACTCGATCAGCAGCTACCTTTTAAAGAGCTTTTCCATCCTCCCGCTCACTTCTCTTTAACGTTTCATGATGATTCGGAAATAAATGTGCCATTCTTTTTCCGGCCTGGAATTTTTTGCCCGGCGTTTTTGTCGCCATGTTATTTTAACTAATGCTTGAACAATATTAATGAAAGTCAAGTAGTCTAGTGCACGACTGATAAAAACAACGCGAACATCAGTCGTGCAGTAATCTACTTGACTTTCCTAAATATTTTGAGCCAATTTTGACTGATCACAATCTTCTCTTATCCAACGCTGTGCAAGACTTATCGTCCACGGTTTCTGCAAAGGTTTTAAAACCTCAACTTCACTAATGCTCGAAGTAATGCGTGACATATTACTGTCGCGTTACCTGCGCAGTAACGTTGCGCACAAACAATTAGCGCGAACGTCCTTAAGTACAGAGTTTACCTCGATGATGTGATCTTGCGTAGGTGCATCTCCTCAAAGTTGATAACGGAATGATGAACCTATTGAACCGCACAGGTTCAGGATATTTTCACCAGTTTTTCACCAGTTTTTCTGGTGTTAAAATCAGAAAAGTGTCCATGGCCTCACGAATCGAATCTCTGAGAATATTCTATTTTGCTGTGAGAATTAATTGATAGTAGTTTGCTGTGTGGTTAGAGGAGGAGGCCAAATGCCTTGCATGTCTAGTAGTTTTGGATAAAATGTTTAGTAAAGTTATCCAAATTAGGACGGTGTTCCTCAAATCGGTCTTCTGTGTGGGGCGTTGTATGGAATGTTCGTGATTAAAATTGCTACATTAGCGGAGGGTTGGTATATGTGTTGTGGTTTAATTTTGTTTTTGGTTTGAATTTTTTTTAAACCGGCTACTTTTTTCAAATCAGTTTATTTATTTTATTTATTTATTTATTTATTCACGTATGCTTAATATGACACCACGCAGAGCCACATGTGGTAAATCCAGCAGTGATAAGATAAAATCGATTTCTTTGTAGAAATAGAGGAATTGAAAAGCCACCAAACGGCAAAAGACTTGAGTACAAATAAATTTTTATTTAGAAGATGATTTTTACAATAAGGCCAAACATTTCTTGGAAGAAAAACCAGAGTCGAGAATTTGCATAGAGCACACAATTACAGAAAAGTGGCTTTAGGAAATTATAAAGAAATTAGCCAAGGAAATTGTTAACACAATCGTCAAAATGTGCCCATTCCATGCGAAAAAAATGCCCAACAACCAATGCCAGATCCAACATTCTTCTCTTTGACAGAGATAGACTGAATGGTAAAAGGTCACCATTATACCCCCAATATGCTTTTAGGAAAAATGATTATGCTCAAGTGGTGACCAAGTTTGGAAAAATCCAATCACCTATATTATTTATCCTACAAGATTAAATCTGTGCAGTGCTGATAAATCTTACTTTCGATTACTCCAAAGAAATGTCATTTCATCAGCTTGCAAACAGGCCATATTGCAAAATGCGTATTTTCTTTTCAAGAAAAATTGAAGTTTATTAATATTGTAACAGTACAAATAACACTATATTGTAACGTAAATGTAGTTGCGACCCAGTAGTTGTATGCTTCTTATTTAATTGAAAATCTGAGAGACAAACATGTATGAATCTTGTAATAAACATTCAGTTATATTGCCAAAGGAATCATTAAAGAATATCACTTCTTTTTGATTATGAAAAGTACTAGTCCTACACATGAAAGACAGAAAAGGGTTTAGCTCTGACGAAGGGCAAACCGTCAAAACGAAAACTTTCAAATTTCTTTGCAGTGGTCAAATTGGCCATATTAATTTTTTCAACTCACTTGATAAACCCTTTCGCTTTCCCACCGACACAGCGACATCTTCTAAGTTGTAGGTCTTAAATGATAGGCGGAGTGCTTTCTGCTTCCACATGGGCGGTCTCCAGTGCTTGCTCTCTTTCACTGTGTTGAGGTGGGCACTTCCTATTTTCTTTAACAGGTGACTGAAAAAATCCCAGTTGAACATTTGTGAATGTAAAGTGGCACCATTTTGCTTCAGAAAAAAAATACAATGTAACATTAAGCTAAGTATTATATAAAAATAAAACTTCAAGAAGTCGCAAAACTTTGATTTTTTTGGTTTGTTTCTTTGGTTTTGAACGGCAGCCCTCGAGCATTCTTGCCCGTGTTCGAGCTGCGTGGGTAACCTACGTGGTAAATAATTAAACACTTTTTGCTTGAGTCCTTAAGGCTGTAAATAGTGCGACCTGAAACTCGTTACTTTACACCACTCGCGTGGTCAATATCGGTCAATACCTTGCTCGTCGAAAGACAAAACTACCCTGTCGCTCTTACGCGTTTCGAAGGTCTTGCTGTTAATGCTTTGATGTATGAGAACGCGTATTTAATGTCTGGTGATTGTTTAAGCGTGGTTTTAACCGACACGAGCACAATCATAAGCATATAATAGACTTAAACAAAGAGCACAAAGAAATCATTTGATGACGTAACAAATAGTAAGCACAGGAAAAGCAGGACGTTCGAACCGCATAATTTGCTTCTTTAAACGGAGATTTGATTATTAAATGGTAGTACTCGTAATGAAAGTAAAGTGAAGCCATGAAGCTAAGATGAAGTGAAGCTACGATTCTCGCAGTTGTTCTATATGTGGTTCATTTCTTATATCATTTCGTTCGTTAATGAAAATACTTACCAGGAACACAGGGATTGTGGGCAGAGTTATTGCATTCCACCAATTCTGTTAACCATACCATGTATCTTTCGTGCCTTGCACGGTCTTTTAGAAGTCGAAGATGCACTTGAGGAGCTTGTTTACCCCCAAGAGAACTGAATAATTTTAGGTGCCTCATGTCCAGGATGCCTTGACTCAAAGTGGTTTTCGAGGGCCCTCGTAATTAACAACATATCCTCGAAGCAATTTCTTGGTTCTCGCTCCGTGTCTGTTTTTGGGTTGAACTTTGGTGCGTAGGCTTGGAGCCGGAACCGCATAGCAGTCACTTTTACAAAAAAGTGATAACACTTACATAGCTTTGCCTTGTGAACTATTTAAGACAAATTCGTCAATTTTAGCTATCTTATGTATTTGAATGTACCGGAAATTTAGTGCATGGGCCAATTTGGAAGGTGATTTTTTACGATTTGTCGAGTTTGCTGTTGAGTGTGCAGACGTATAACTTGTGTGAGTTTCATTCTTCCACGCGTCTCCTCGGCAGTTTTAATTTATTGCGAGCGGTGTCGTGTAGCATTACGCGGGCCGTTTGGGTTTTTCTTTCATGTTTCTGATTAATATTCCAGTTGTATATCCGCTGTTTGCGAATTTTCTAAAATGTTGTAAGTAGTTCAATTGTCGCAGTTTCTGCATTTGTGTTTTTTGTATCTTATTGTTTTATGTTGAAAACCAACTTCACAAAGAACTGTGAGTTTTTCTGGCTGTTTGCGTTAGCTATTATCACAATCTAGCGAAATTGAAAATAAAGCCTTTACGCATTTCTTCGATCAAATCAGATGAGGAGCTTAACTTGGGTCAGGAATGTGGGTCCCCGCTGTTAAGGTAAAAAAAAATTACCAAAATCTCAGTGGGTGTTGTAACAAGACTCACACTAAAAAGGCAGAGCAAGAGACAAAGGGGGAGAGAGGTGTTAATCTCGACACATTTGTTGGGCCGACGACGACAAATATCTCAAATTACTTTAAATTAATTTTGAGTGACGTGTCAAAATAGTCCAGAGGCACAATAAATCAATCTGAAATATTTTCTAAAACACGGTTTACAACGGCCAGCATCATGCAATTAAAAAATGGAAAATTATTTCTTTATTCTCTTTATTTCAAATTAATTTAAACACAGGCAAATTATATCTTGTTTTGTTTTGCCCGGCATACACTTTTCTCAACAGCAACGGTGAATTGGTTTTTTTCTGATTTTAAAGCAAACCATTTTTAAGTTTTATACTTATGGAACTCGATAACTGAGGAATAAAACTCAACAGCTATTACACCCTCGAACATCTGCTTCCCTAATTCACCGGTTAAACATGAAACGTTAGTGATGTATTGGTATATTTGTTAATTTAAGAGGGGGACATTGAGATTTTCGGTTTTGCGGTTTTGGCTATTTTTTAGATCGGTTTTTCGGTTTTTGTGCCAAAAGACTTCGGTTTTTCGGTTTTGGTGTTCATTGCGGTTTGCGGGTTTTCCGTTTTTTGCATCTGGTTTTCGGTTTTCGTAAAAAATACGAGCGGTTTTTCGGTTTTGTTATCCGATGTGCTTTTTGGGTTTTTCTATTTTGTCCTATTTGGGTTCCGGTTTTTCTTAGATTTGAGCGGCAATTGATCTCGAATAGAGTGTTATTTATTTATTTAATCTTTATTTAACCACGGTGCAATTCATCAGCAATATTAAAAAATATATGTACAATTAAAAACTTGTAGATAGAACTATGTAAACTACATTAACTATCTTACTCAATATCATACAATAAAAGCTGCTTTCCATGAATGCCGTGTTTAGAATAATGGCTTGAGATACTCAGGTGCTAGTCCCTGTAGGGACTTAAATACCATTGTTTGCCCTTTCAATTTGCCTTTGAGAGTCTAGGGATTTCCATCTTAAGAGTTCAAATAAATTGTTGACATGAGCGTCATAGTTAGAGTAGGTCAAGACACGGGCTGCTCTGTTTTGTAGTTTTTGCAGTTTGTCCTGCAAAGTTACTCCACAGTTTCCCAAACAATATTGCAGTAGTTGAAATGAGGTTGTACTAGGGCCTCATAAATAGAATGTAAGGTCCCATAGGGTACAAGATGCCTGTTTTCACTCACGTGATCACTAACCTTGTTTTTCCTCCGAAACAAAAGAAAACGTTTGAGTGATAATAGAGCTCAATTCCCGGAGACGTCACATGAAAACACTCTATAGCCGCGAAACGCCAAAGTTTTTGAGAGGAATGCAGGACAAACTAAATGTCACGGTAGGGGATCACGCGTGTCGAGTTGGTGCGGAGTGGATGAAGATGAAGGACCCCATGAAGATCTGAACGAGCATGAAATGAGTGAGAAGCTAGTGACTCTGATAAAGGCCAGCAAGCATTTGATGAAAGTAGTGACGAAGTCAGTGCAGATAACAACAATTCCCAGGGCCAGGAAGATGAATTAGGGACATCGACGAATTTTGTCTTTGGTGCAACGTCGCGATATGGAAGGGCGGTCCCCGGGGGGGGGGGGGGGGAGGAAACTCCCATATAAAAAGGAGAGGGATGCTCGTCGTCTCGCTTAGGGGTGTAAATTGTGGTCTCACTTAGGGTGTTTTGGGCAAAACGCAATCATATGTAGCCGTGAAAATCTCCTTTAGGGTTGCGCGCGGAGAAATTTAAAAGTGTATATTAACACTTTTATATTTCTTCACGCAAGCGAAAGTATTAGATGATAATGTCTTTGCCATCATTAAAAGTCGTTGTACTTTTTATTTTTCTGTGTTATGATATGGTCTCTTTTAGGGGTCAAGAAACGCCTGGGCCACGCCCAGATTGGTCTCCTTTAAGGTAGAAAATATCCTGCAAAGGTTGGTCAAGACAACGTGAACATAGGCGTTGTTGCTTGCAATATTTCGGCTGGCCAACACCAGCCTTCTTCAGGTTTATTGAATGGATAAATGCTAGTAACAAGATCTTTATATTTACCGGAAATGACATAAGAATGCTACGTGATGTGTTATAAAAACGGAAATGCATAAAAAAGAGGAGAGAGAAAATACATGATAACAAGATGAAAAAAACAAAAGAAAATTAAAAGGTAGCTAGACTAAATTACATTTCATCTCTTCTGTTAAGGCCTGCAGGCTCCAGTGTTTTTCCTCTGTGTATGAGGAATGCCTCACGAGCCTTTCTGATGGAGTCGAGCGGTATAAGGATCATGTGATCCTCCGCGTGACCACTGGTCAGGAAGTGTCGTGAAACCGCAGTGGGGGTATAACTACAAAAGGGGCTTATAATAGGTCGCCTATGTTCATTAAAGCGGTCTTTAAGACGACGTTTGGTCTCTCCGATGTACTGAAGATTACATTTAGTGCACTGAATCATGTAAATTACATTAGGGGTTTCACAAGTAATATGTGATTTGATTTTGAAGGTTTGTCCAGTACTATAAAAAGTATATTGATTACGGCCATCCTCAATAAAAGGACAGGCGGTGCAACTAGTTTTATTGCACCGAAACGAGCCGGATGGAGACCCAGATTGGTCGGTGTAAGTAGGTTCCGGCAATTTAGCTCTAACTAGAATGTCACTAATGTTTTTACAACGCCGGTAGGCTACTAAAGGGAGATTAGTAAAAACATTTTTACAGCGACCAGATGAATAAAGCACGTTTGAGTGTTTGTGAATTATACGGGATATGTTAGGTAAAGCGGGGTTATAGGTAATGACGAACGGAACAGTATCTGTCTGTTGTTTAGGTTTGGGTTTAAGAGCGTCGTTCCGGGAAATGTCAGAAGCACGTCGTATCTGGGTTTTAAGGAAATTAAGTTCGTAACCTCGGTTGACGAGGTAGTCCATAAGTTCCTTACAGCGTTGTTTGTAAGTGTCATTGTCGGAGCATATGCGTCGAAGGCGAAGTGCAAGGCTATATGGAATGGAACGTTTAGTGTGGGTGGGGTGGCATGAGGAGATGAGTAAATATTGATGTTTGTCAGTGGGTTTAGTGTAAAGATCGGTTTCTATGAGACCATCCTTGAGTGAGACCATCACATCAAGGAATGAAATATTTGTGAGGGAATGCGAACAAGTGAATTTAATGGTGGGATGAAGGTTATTGAGATAATCGACAAATACTTTCAGTTTATCTGAACCTTCAGTCCAAATAACGAAAATATCGTCCAGAAATCTGAGCCATGTATGAGGTAGATACAGTGCGTTAGTGAGCGCGTCCTGTTCGAATTTGGCAAGAAAAAGGTTGGCAAATGAAGGAGCCATTTTGGTGCCCATAGCAGTACCGTGTTTTTGTAGGTAGTGTTTGTTGTTGAATGTGAAATTGTTCATGTTGAGGATGATCTGTATGAGGTCGCAAAGAGTTTCCGTGGGGATGTCCTTATCGTTGCGTTTGCGAAGGAAAAAGCGGCAAGCCTCAATACCTTCACTGTGAGGGATGTTGGTATAAAGAGAAGTGACGTCAAGCGTGACAAGTATGGCATTGTCGGGAAGTGTGTTGATTGTGTTCAAGTTGGCAAGTTTGTTAAGGAAATCAGTAGTGTCTTTAACGTAAGACGGAACAGTGTGAACTAATGGTTTTAGGTAGTAGTCAACAAACTGAGAGATACGTTCTGTGGGGTGGTTGTTAGAAGAAACTATGGGTCGTCCAGGATTGTTTACTTTGTGGATTTTGGGGAGTATGTAGAAGCGTCCAGGTCTGGGGTCGTTTTGTACAAGGTACTGTTTTGTTTTTACGTCAATAAGTTTGTTGTTGAACATGCGTTTAACGTATTCAGCAACTCTTTTTTGTATCATGGCAGTCTTGTCCTTTCCTTGTTGTTCGTAGAAGGTTGGGTTATTCAATTGTCGGTTGCATTCGTTTATGTACCAGGATCTGTCCATTATCACAGTCGCCGATCCTTTATCGGCCGACTTGATGATAATGTCGTGTCTTTGTTTAAGTTGACGTAATGCGTCACGTTCTGTCTTAGGGAGATTGTCACATACGCGGTTGGGTTTGGAGGTCAACAAGTCACGTTTTACAGCATTAACCCTTTAAGGGTTAATGTAAAATTTCTGACGAGCATCCCTCCCCTTGTTATATGAGAGTCTTCCCCCCGGGGGCGGTGAGGTTCAATATTCGACTCTTGTTTTAAGTAAGCATCTGTTTATTACCACATTTAACCTTTGAGCAAGTTCCTGCTGCCATGTAAAACAAGGAACAAACAGTACCGGATAGCTTCCTCAATGCAATCGCATGTTTTAGACCAAGATTAAACATTCCATTCGAATCTCCGCACTGTCAGGTCTTAGTTATCAAATAGAAATGTTCAATTAGAGAGTTTTCATTGAAGTTTCCTGAGCTATAGCTTTTTGCAATTGCAAAATTGCAATTTTAGAGAGGACTTCTGTGCAAATTCTCCTAACTTAACTTGGCTCCATTACCGGCTGCTTTAAGGGAAAATGAGCCCACAAAGTCTGGGCTCGAGAGAGCGGCAGAAATAAAGCCTATGATTTTAGCAGATACTAAAAGATATGAAGGCCTTAGACAAGTCCATGACATTCACAAATTCTTTGATGAAATAAAGTGTTAGTGTAGTTTGCTCTGTATGCCGCACTTACCGCCATTGTTTCGGTTTTCTGACGGTTTTGTATGCGGTTTTCGGTTTTGGCCGAATTTTTTTGCGCTTTTGCGGTTTTGAATGATTTTTTCTTCGGTTTTGCGGTTTCTATTACACCCCAATGTCCCCCTCATTTAAGGGACCGATCGTCAATCACGTCCCGGGGGGGGGGGGGGAGCGGTGGTTTTGGAGGGGGGGGGGGTACAATTTTAAAACAAGCCCCTTTTTGGGGGGTAAATTTTTTACTGGTAAGAAACATGAGGGAGGTCAAATTCTCCGGTTAAACATGAAACGTTAGTGATGTATTGGTATATTTGTTAATTTAAACACAGGCAAATTATTTTGTCAGTTAACTTTCAGGCTACCGAGATGCAACTTGTTTTGCATGGCATACACTTTTCTCAACAGCAACGGTGAATTGGTTTTTTTCTGATTTTAAAGCAATCCATTTTTACGTTTTGCACTTATGGAACTCGATAAATGAGGAATAAAACTCAACAGCTATTACACCTTCGAACATCTGCTTCCCTAATTCTCCGGTTGAACATGAAACGTTAGTGATGTATTGGTGTATTTGTTAATTTAAACACAGGCAAATTATTTCTTAACTGTCAGGCTACCGAGATGCAACTTGTTTTGCCTGGCATACACTTTTCTCAACAGCAACGGTGAATTGGTTCTTTTCTGATTTTAAAGCAAACCATTTTTAAGTTTTATGGTTATGGAACTCGATAACTGAGGAATAAAACTCAACAGCTATAGATCGTTTTCACTGTCACGCAATAAAAATATAAATCGAAAACCATCCAGTGGAAAAAGTCAAGAATTCGTGATGTTGTAGAAGATAAATGAAGAAGACACTTCTCCAAGTTTTAGGCCCGTGCGTTTCCCCAAACTTCAGATATTCGTCGAAATGTTTCGCAGAAATTTACAGAGCCCAGTATGAAAACGCCATGTTGGTGCACATCTGTGGTGCACCAATATGGCGGCCGGAAAATAGTGTCAACATCTGTTACTTACTTTGGCTATCTAGGCGAGTGATCATCTGCACTGAGCAAACAGCAATTTACCTAAGCACTTTTCCTAATGCTTTAAATTCTAAAAAGGCTCAAAACCATGAGATAAATATATATTTCTCAATAAACTCGATCGTCGCCTCGTGTCACGCACCGCTATAACTCAGAAATTCAAAATGCTCTGGTTTCCAAACGAAGCACGCTATTGAGCTTTAAAATTGCAAATGGATACAAATTTACCGCCTCTTATGCCTGATGAGGATAAAAACTTTCGTGGCTCTTTAGTTTTGGATTTTAGAAAATGATGACGTCACTTGAAAACGATCTATTACACCTTCGAACCTCTGCTTTCCTAATTCTCCGGTTAAACATGAAACGTTAGTGATGTATTGGTGTATTTGTTAATTTAAACACAGGCAAATTATTTTGTCAGTTAACTTTCAAGCTACCGAGATGCAACTTGTGTTGCCTGGCATAGACTTTTCTCAACAGCAACGGTGAATTGTTTTTTTCCTGATTCTAAAGCAATCCATTTTTAAGTTTTACACTTATGGAACTCGATAAATGAGGAATAAAACTCAACAGCTATTACACCTTCGAACATCTGCTTCCCTAATTCTCCGGTTGAACATGAAACGTTAGTGATGTATTGGTGTATTTGTTAATTTAAACACAGGCAAATTATTTCTTAACTGTCAGGCTACCGAGATGCAACTTGTTTTGCCTGGCATACACTTTTCTCAACAGCAACGGTGAATTGGTTCTTTTCTGATTTTAAAGCAATCCATATTTAAGTTTTATACTTATGGAACTCGGCAAATGAGGAATAAAACTCAACAGCCATTAACATGAAACGTTGGTGATGTATTGATGTATTTGTTAATTTAAAAACAGGCAAATTATTTCTTAACTTTCAGGCTACCGAGATGCAACTTGTTTTGCTTAGCATACACTTTTCTCAACAGCAACGGTGAATTGGTTTTTTTCTGATTTTGAAGCAATCCATTTTTACGTTTTGCACTTATGGAACTCGATAAATGAGGAATAAAACTCAACAAATTATTTTGTCAGTTAACTTTCAGGCTACCGAGATGCAACTTGTTTTGCATGGCATACACTTTTCTCAACAGCAACGGTGAATTGGTTCTTTTCTGATTTTAAAGCAATCCATTTTTAAGTTTTATACTTATGGAACTCGATAAATGAGGAATAAAACTTAACAGCTATTACACCTTCGAACATCTGCTTCCCTAATTCTCCGGTTAAACATGAAACGTTAGTGATGTATTGGTATATTTGTTAATTTAAACACAGGCAAATTATTTTGTCAGTTAACTTTCAGGCTACCGAGATGCAACTTTTAGCCTTTGTTGATGGATATCTACACCGTCAGGAGACGTCCAGCCGAGAATTCCTGAGTCGGCTTAAGCTCCTCATGGCCATGGATTGTTCAGGGGTTTAGTCAGCGCTAAGAAGACGTTTTACGCTGTGTTTCTTCACCAAACGTGACAATATCTAGGTTTCGATGACATAAGAGAATTCCAAGAATCTGACTTTTCACACTTCTCTGGGTGACGGAGGTAAAAGTTGATGACAATTTACCTCAACAAAAAGTGCGGTCTCCTGCTGATGTTTTGCTGTAGAATAGCAAAACATCGGCAGGGGTCCACGATTTCAGAATCGCATGAAGCTTGTCGTTGAGTTGAAGTTATTGTCCCACGCTGGACAGGTGACCATGTTTGTGAATTAACCTTACTTTAAACTTCCATCTTCTACAGCAAATTTTCATTCGGCGCAATTACGCAAGTTTAAGAAACAGCTAGTAAACTCGAATTCGTTTTCTTGAAAAAAAAATATATATCGGCTTTTATTCACAGAAGTCGAGGTCCGTAACTTAACTTACACTACTACTTTTTTCCACTTAAATGGTTCGCGAGTTATAGAAACACGATTTTTAACCAATCAGCGCGCGTATTTTCTTAGGACTGTTTTCTAATATTATATATTACTGACGACATAAGAAGCGACAAGGACAATTACAAGGCAAATTATGTGCAACTTTTAATTGAGACAAGTGCTCTTAACAATGGGTTAAACACAAAACCGTTTTTCATGCAGCTGGAGAGGAAGTCAGACTGAAGTCAGACAATTACGCAAGTTTAAGAAACAGCTAGTAAACTCGAAAACGTTTTCTTGGAAGAAAATATATGTCGGCTTTTATTGACAGAAGTCGAGGTCCGTAACTTAACTTACACTACTACTTTTTTCCACTTAAATGGTTCGCGTGAGGGAGAATCACAATTACGTCACTGAATTTACTGGAAAAAATAAAAGCTTGCACTTTGGAGTGTAAGACAAGGTTGATGACAAATTGCCCAAGACGAAAACTGAAAGAGGTGTGTCCAAGGTTAATAATTTAGCGTCTTAAAAGCATTGCACTTTATTTGCCTGCTTTGAAAGTCTTTTCAACAGTTGAAATTAATGAGTTTTGCAGCAACCGGTTTCCTGTTATCATATTGGCTGGTTTTTGTTAAAAACGGGAACAAAAGCCTGGTATATTACTTCATTTACCTTCTTGTTTTTGAACAAACGGTAAATAAAATTTAAACTAACTTGAAATGAGAATAAAACTAAGAAAAACAGGATGACTATTCGTGCGAAGCTGTAATAGTTTGTAGAGCGTACCCAATCCTTGTCATCTCCTTTGCTTTTCTTCTCTTTTACTTTCGTTCTCTTAGGCCTTTTTTATTGTCATTTCAAATTTCAACCTTTAAAGAAATGTTAAAATTTTCTCATTCGCTTTTCGTATCTTAATTTGCGCTTTATTGTTGTATTCTAAGACCTTATCGTCGTTGATCGGATTTTGAAGCAAAGATTTTAGTTATTGTTTCAAAATTGTATATATGTTGTTGGTCAAATCCGTTCTCAGGTTGAATCCGTTTTTACCTTATAGGTTAAATTCGTGATCCGCATTTTACCTTGGTTGAATATTCACTCTATCTAGTTAGGATTGAAAACACTTATACCATCCCTCAAGCTCTGTCTTTCGCATCTCAAAACATCTTATTTTTCATATGACCTTATCGGTTTCTGCCTTCATTTTGTCTCAACATCCATTTAGTCTCAACATTACAACAAAGTTTGTACTGTGCACTTAACTGGTGATCGAGCTCGGACCTTCCAGATGTATAGTCCTGAAGTGTCTTCACCTCTACACTACGACGACGAAAAAGCGCAACCCAACACAGTTCTTTTCATTGATTGCTTTTGTATAATAAGTCAATTGATCTCTACGTATAAAAACCAAAACTAATTCTAACCTGACCGTAATTTTTGTGCAGGCTTAATTTAGGCTTCAAACAAGTTTCTTCAATCTATCTGAGTGCGTAATCAACCTAGGTAAAATGAGGATCACCAATTTAACCTATGTTAAAACGGATTCAACCTGAGAACGGATTTTACCGGCAACATATACGGGGAATTTTATGATCTTGAACTTGGACTTTAACATTTAAAGGACTCGACAAATAAAAAGTGTAGTGTATATGTATCAAATTATTGGCACATATCGTTTGAAGAAAAGAGCCAAGTTTCGAAACCTATACATTGTCAAAGCGTTCCGATTTCCGCTCTATGACAAACGTTAAAGGGACGTATAAAGGCATCGAAGTATTTTGGGAAGATTATAAAGAACCTTTAAGAAAAAGCTTAACAAAAGTCAATGATTTTGTGTGTGCTTCTACAAGACATTTAGCGGACGAACTCGGGAAATAACCCAGAATTGTGTGCATAGAGTTGAAACTTACCTTCTCAAAGATAGCGTCCACTTGTGGATCAATATTCAGACTCGATGTCGGTGCGCCACTTAGAGGCCGCTTTTATTGGTTCTCTCTGTGTTACTCAGTTCATTTTCAGCTTCTTTATGAAACGATCATGATGAAATACATTTTAGCACGGAATGTATCTAATACGAAGTGCATTCGTTCATCGCTCTAAAGGCAGATTGCGTGTATACGAATAATTTTAGGTGCCTCATGTCCAGGATGCCTTGACTCAAAGTGGTTTTCGAGGGCCCTCGTAATTAACAACATATCCTCGAAGCAATTTCTTAGTTCTCGCTCCGTGTCTGTTTTTGGGTTGAACTTTGGTGTGTAGGCTTGGAGCCGGAACCGCATAGCAGTCACTTTGACAAAAAAGTGATAACACTTCCATAGCTTTGCCTTGTGAACTATTTAAGACAAATTCGTCAATTTTAGCTATCTTATGTATTTGAATGTACCGGAAATTTAGTGCATGGGCCAATTTGGAAGGTGATTTTTTACGATTTGTCGAGTTAACTTTGCTGTTGAGTGTGCAGACGTATAACTTGTGTGAGTTTCATTCT
>NC_090888.1:69225273-69235273 GCF_036669925.1 Montipora capricornis | reverse complement strand
GACTTTAAAGACTATCCATTCTCCGACTACGTCTGCGGAGAGCGAAGATAAACTGAAGGCAAGGTTGACTCGAATGGTAACAGCTGCCAGTTGCACTTTGATCGCCTTGTACCTTCCCAACCAAATCGTCTTTCTCCTTTCTTTCATGGGAAAAACTGAACTTGGTAAATGGTTACATAAATTCACGTTATTTCTGACTTTTATGACCACTTGCCTCAATCCATTTATTTACGGGCTAAGAAACAAAAATTACCAACAACGCTAGTGGCGTATCTTGTCCGCCGTTTGCCCTTGCCTAAGGAGACGGAACCGCACGAGGGTGGAAGATTTAGAAGCTGCAGATGGCTTAAGACTCCGTCGAGTTAACTCACCTTCCAAAGAATTGCCTCAAAATAAGGAGTAAATAAGGTCATCGAAGACGGGCACGGAACTGTTCGTCCCAAAGGAAAGGAAGCAGTTAAAGTACAGGCCCCAGTTGCTTAAACGTTGGATAGCGCTATCCACCGGATAAATCACTATGCAGCGGATAAACACTAGCAATACAATTGAGATATCCAGTGCATAGGGATTTATCTGGTGGATAGCGGTATCCACCCTTCGAACAACTGGGGCCAGATGTGTAGGAAAAGTCTCAAAAGCGCATTGTACCAAAAGGCAACAAAACAGTGGAGTTGTGATTACAGCGGAAATCGTATCAGAGCATATTTAGATTGCAAAAGCCCTCCATTTTACCTCGGACCAAATTCACAGATGATAATAATTATAATGACAATAAAATTAAGTGACCCTGGGATACTAAATGAAGATACTCTACATAGAAATCAAAACAGTATGGAACACTGATTTGTCCTCAACCAACAAAGGATTGGAAACCTGAGGACTTTTTTTTCTACCTCGGGTCCATGCTACCAGCTCTTGTGGCGTAGGTCTAGGCCTCTCAAAATACAATACAATACATACTAAATTGACCGCTCCCCATGGGGGCTTTTCAAAGCCAATGAAACATAACGAAACGACGGAACAGAACAACGACAGCAATTGTTGAGAATACCAACTGCCCAGAGGCAAACCAGTTGGCTACGTACAAGTGCAGCTGGGAAGTTGAACCAGGGACTGCCAGAATCAAATTCAGCGAGTGGTTGGAGCAGGTCTTGAACGTGGGATCCCCGTATCTCAAGGCAAGCGCCCTAACCACTGGGCCACACTTCCTCCTCAAACCACAATGGTATAAGCGTAGTGTAAGAAAAGATAGAGGCCGCCCGCGGTGTAGAATGTTTTTATTCTGTTACGTTTGTGTCCGAAAACAATTAAAGTAAAATACTGCTTCAACGGACATAGATCCACCAAAATGCAATGTCACAGAGGTAATGGCGACCAAGTGGCAAAACATGTTTTTTCATTTATAATAGGGCTTTTATTTCTGATATAACTCTGAACATGACTTATACCAAATTGGGTCAGTGATAAAAAAAGTCCTTCTCAGGACTGCACTAACCAAGAGGCCTTTTCTTTATTTCGTACATGCTAAATACGGACATCCATCAACGTACACTATTTAGAATCCAGGAAACGCATTAGTTAAGTACAGAGTTTACCTCGATGATGTTATCTTGCGTAGGTGCATCTCCTCAAAGTTGATAACGGAATGATGAACCTATTGCACTGCACAGGTTAACCGTGCTGATATTTTCACCAGTTTTTCTGGTGTTAAAATCAGAAAAGTGTCCATGGCCTCACGAATCGAATCTCTGAAAATATTCTATTTTGCTGTGGGAATTAATTGATTGTAGTTTGCTGTGTGATTAGAGGAGGAGGCCAAATGCCTTGCATGTCTAGTAGTTATGGATAAAATGTTGAGTAAAGTTATCCAAATTAGGACGCTGTTCCTCAAAACGGTCTTCTGTGTGGGGTGTTATATGGAATGTTCATGATTAAAATTGCTTCATTAGCGGAAGGTTGGTATATGTGTTGTGGTTTAATTTTGTTTTTGGTTTGAATTTTTTTTGAACCGGTTAATTTATTTCAAATCAGTCTATTTATTTATTTATTTATTCACATACGCCCAATATGACACCATGCAGAGCCACGTGTGGTAAATCCAGCAGTGATAAAATGAAATCGATTTCTATGTAGAAATAGAGGAATTGAAAAGCCACCAAACGGCAAAAGACTTCAGTACAAATAAATTTTTATTTAGAAGATGATTTTTACAATAAGGCCAAACATTTCTTGGAAGAAAAACCAGAGTCGAGATTTTGCATAGAGCACACAATTACAGAAAAGTGGCTTTAAGAAATTATAAAGAAATCAGCCAAGGTAATTGTTAACACAATCGTCAAAATGTGCCCATTCCATGCAAAAAAAATGCCCAACAACCAATGCCAGATCCAACATTCCTCTCTTTGACAGAGATAGACCGAATGGTAAAAGGTCACCATTGTACCCCCAATATGCTTTTAGGAAAAACGATTATGCTCAAGTGGTGACCAAGTTTGGAAAAATCCAATCACTCGTATTGTTTCTCCTACAAGATTAAATCTGTACAGTGCTGATAAATCTTACTTTCGATTACTCCAAAGAAAATTCATTTCATCAGCTTGCAAACAGGCCATATTGCAAAATGAGTATTTTCTTTTCAAGAATAATTGAAGTTTATTAATATTGTAACAGTACAAATAACACCATATTGTAACGTAAATGTAGTTGCGACCCAGTAGTTGTATGCTGCATATTTAATTGAAAATCTGAGAGACAAATATGTATGAATGTTGTAATCAACATTGAGTTATATTGCCAAAGGAATCATTAAAGAATATCACTTCTTTTTGATTATGAAAAGTAGTCCTACACGTGGAAGACAGAAAAGGGTTTAGCTCTGACGAAGGGCAAACCGTCAAAACGAAAACTTTCAAATTTCTTTGCAGTGGTCAAATTGGCCATATTAATTTTTTCAACTCACTTGATAAACCCTTTTCTATATTTCGCTTTCCCACCGACACAGCACCACGGCTTCTTTACAAACTAAATAACAATTACTCCATGAGCCCGAGTTGGATATGAAGTGATAAAATAACCAACGAGCGCGTAGCGCGAGTTGGTTATAATCACTTCATATCCAAGAAGGGAGAATGGAATAATTGTTTAAGTAAATTCTCAAACCGGGTTTTGCCGCCGATTTTTATTTCCACAATTTTACAAAGCGTCCGGAAAGAGCATCTTGGCGCACTATTTTCCATATGACGTAAAACTTTGACTATTGCCTCATAGTCGGAGTTTTTAGCCAATCAAAAAGCTGGAAATGCAATAGTCGGAGCTGAAAATTTACTAAATCCCTTTATCCTACATGTAAAAGAATGATTTACTTCGAATCCAATAACCATGAAACAATATTCTTAACCGTAATCACTAAGTTGAGCATTTAACCCTAACCACTAACAGTAATTGTTGTCTTTGATAGCATCAGGGACAACAATTAATTCATAGTAATCTTAAAATTATGATTTCTCTAGTTTATTTGATACATACTTGTTGTAATTAATTACAGAAAGATGTCCAAATATGTTAAAATGGGCCGAGTGTTATAAAAAATTAAACTGGTTTGAAACAAAATAAACTGGTTCGAACAATTTCGAACCAAAAAAAAGTTAAACTACAGCATATAAACATTGTAACTCTCATTCATACTAATTCGCGTCTTGCGACGGTTACTTCATCCTCAATAATTAACAATTAAATCTACAAGGGCGCGCTGGATCTGATAGATAATCAACGAGGTGCGTAGCGCTGAGTTGGTTATAATCATTTTATATCCAGCAAGCCTGAGTAGAATAATTGTTTTATTAAAAACTCCAAGATCAACAACTCTTCTTTGGTGTTCCCGGGGGTAGTATTGTCGACTAAAGCCTCAATTTCTACCTCGGTCAATTCCGGTCCGAAACGCCGGCTATTGTTGACCATTTTTTCTCAGAGCTGCAACAATGTTTTCAGTTCGCTTTTTTGCAGACGCGTTCCTTTACCAAATTAGGTACAGTAGGTATATGAACTGATAGCCTGTGTCCGGTGAGCCAATGAAAATGCAGGAAATCTGATATCCGTGGTTTTAATATATTACTTAACGTGGTGTCAAAAGCTGGCGTAATTTGAGCGACTGCAAATCAGAAGCAAACACATGCGCCGTTCGAGTTATGTGAAATCAGTTGAAACGCCTTCTGACCCGCTGCCAACGAAGCAAGTGCCGCCTCAATCAGCTGCAATTTTTACAAGTAACGTTTCGCCACTGTCGCTTATTGAATTGACAGGCAATTTACAGTTCAATTGAAATTAGTGGAAACAGGTATGGAATGCCTACGAGCTGGTAACACGCCTCGACCTGCAGAGTGACGAATACCGCGTGGCAGCGTTTATCACTTGCATCTGACGGACCGAAAGCGTTGTCGATCAATAATGGCCTTCCCTTTCAAAACGCAGAAGTTTCAACGAAAAGGAGAGCAGGTTTCAACGAGAAGGAGAAACCGTCGAAACTTACGCACGCTCTTTGAGATCGTTGGCCGACACGAGCAACTTCGGAATATTGAACTGATGATGTCAGAGATGAAATTGTCGGTCGAATTCGAGTTTGAAGAAGAAATTACTCAGTTGAAGTACCGGAGCTTACCCCCTATAAGTGCCTAGTTGTTTGCAGAAGCGGGGAGGCCACTTTTTCACTCACATCTCATTTCCTGAAGTAAACAAGGTCATCAAATCCCCAAAACAACAGGACGAGCCTCCTATTTTACACGAGTGCCTCCCCGGGAGGGAAAGGGGGGGGGGGGGGGGGGGACGCGATATATCCCTGTGTGGGGAAGTGCGGCGCGGCCCCTCATACCCTGACCCTGTTTAAGACAAATATCGCTGATTTTCTTACCTTGTTTAAGACAGAATTCCGATTTTTGATACCCTGTTTAAGACATTTAACCCAGTTTAAGACAAAAACTGATAAATCGATACCCTGGTTAAGACAAAAAATGATAAACCTCTCTCCGTCCAGGTGTAAAAGAATAAATGCTGGGGATAACCCTGCGATGGACTGGCATCCCATCCAGGGGAGAGTAAAAAAATTACTCCTAGTCGCTTCATGCCACAGAAACCGGGATAAGCTCCGGCTATGACGGGCCATTTGGCTCGTAAACAAACTTTCTTTGCTATTGTGGTCAAAATCATGGAAAATCAGGAGGAATTAAAAGTGTCCTGAATCTGGAAAAGGACACAGGGATGCAGGGATGGCGCACGGATGGGGCAAGGATGGGGCAGTGATGGCAGCACTCGCCTGCCACCAATGCCGGTGGCCTGGGTTCGATTCCCAGACTCGGCGAATCTGTTCCCAGACTCGAATTTGTTGGTTCTCTACTCTCTTCCTAGAGGTTTTTCTCCGGGTACTCCGATTTTCCCCTCTCCTCAAAAACCAACATTTGATTTGGTTGTCGTTAATGTGTTGATTTCAATTTACAGTGTCCCAAATCTGCTAGTAGTATCCAGCACCGCGAAGAGAGCGTACAGGCCATAGCACCGGAATATCCAACCAAAGTCATGACTGCAATGTATATCGCGCCGAAAAAATTCTTATTGACTCCGGCGCATCATGCAACGAGTTACCCATTAAGTTTATCCCAGAGGGAGCAAATCGAAGAAGTCTGAGCACACCTCGAATATGTACTCCAAGGCAACTATAAAATCTATTGGTAAATCAAAGATTACAGTACCCTGGGCACCAGAGGTTTTTCTCGCGTGCGGCGGGAATTTTCGGTGTCGGCCAAAGGCCGACACAGCTTCGGCCTACGGCCGAAGCCACGAGCGGCGAAGTAAAGACTTGACTGAAAACCGGAAACCGCGCTAGAAAAGTCTCTGGCACCCAGGGTAAGATTACAGTTGTAAACACCAAGAACCGGGACAATTACCTGGTTGACTTCAGAATTGTCAGAGGTAATTTCACCCCATTGCTTCGGTTAAAAACAGATCAAGAAAACGGATTCCTGGCGATTGAGTGGAACGAAAAAGCCTGAAATTGAATATTTCTGCGTCACTAGAGCGACAGAGTAGTGTTAACGAGGGATTATGGGTAGTGACTGGTGTATTTAAGCTAGGTATATATAGCATGTAATTAGTCATTCTAGGTCGACACCGTTTACACGCAATTTCCGAAATCACCGCAAGTATGTCTTTCCCAATTTTCGATTTATAAAGTTGTGACAATAGTTGAGTCAACAGTTTCTTAGGTTAATGAAGGATTTTCAGTTTCGATGAAGCGCAGAGATCGAATGTCCGTCTTCAATCGAGCCAAGCGTGAGTCAGCCGGCACATATCTGAGAGAAGTTTAGAAGCCGATATTCGACCACAGGCAGCCCAAGCTCGCGTCACTACAGACAGCCATTGAGGATTTAAACGCGTTATAAGACTTTGTATGGTAAATAAAATACCGTCGATTATGAAGCCTAAAAAACGCTCAATTTAACGTTCATTCAATAAAATAAATAAAAATTACTCACCTCTGGTGTATTCTTGTGTCTTTTGGAGCTTATTACACCGTTTCGGGAATTCTGTGTTTTCAATGTTTGCAATGTTCTAAGACGAAGTCAAGGCTGCACACTAAGATTTCAACCGTTGTCAGCTTAGAGGCGACTCGAAAATCCATCCCAGCCGCGATTTTTTTACGCAAAGCTAAAGCCACATCATTTGCAAACCTCCGTGAATGTTTCGTTGTCAAAAATCCCCACGCACTTGGCTGGAAATGAGCATTTTCTGCTTCGATTCCACCATAGCTGATGAATTTAACAGCTGCTGATAACCGGTGATGACACGGAGCTTGGGTCCGAGGTCAAATTAACTCCACCCAATGAGGTACAGTCATTTCATTTACAACACTTACCCCATCCTCACAGCAGCTAATTTGACCTCGGACCCAAGCTCCTCAACGGCTGTCTGTAGTGACGCGAGCTTGGGCTGCCTATGATTCGACGAGTCACTTCGATTCAAGATGAAGGCAATCGGGGACCAGTTTCGATTTAACATGGAACTGTCTAACACGATAGGAGAAGCAAGACCCCCTCTCTTGGTTAAGTTTTTCTTTTAAATCAACGAATCTCTAGAGAAGGCAAACCTGGTGTCCTTCTGTCTTTCAAGTCCGCTTAGCCGCCTCTCCAAGTCTAGTCGAAGGTGTAGTGATGCCCAATTTTGCTTCTAGTACTTTCTTGACTGTTTTACCGATGAGTATTTTCGGAAGCGTTTCAGTAAGCTCTTGGTTAGCGGCATTTTGTCGAAATTTTATCATGGGCACCCAACGTCAACTTTCGGAAAATATATGTTCGGAAGAGGATTAGAGAGCTAGAATTTTCGGAACATTTGTTGTAAACTTTCTTGCTTGCCTGCTTGTCCTAGGATTTTCGAACATCTAAAAAATGGCATAATTGCCCAATTTTAACGGATTTTTACCCTAAAAAGGTCACCTAGAATTTTCGGGAGCCTTTTTTCTGACTGAAAATTTCGAAAAGGTAAGTTGTAATCCCTATAATTCTCGGATCACTAGACTTTCAGCTAGGAAATCCGAACAGATGAAAAATTTTTAGGGGATAAAAATATGCCTATATCTACCGTTTAAATACTAAAATACGTTTGACAATGCTATGTTTAAGTGGTTTTGAACTATATTCTCGTTGGGTGCGTTCTCGTATGTTCTCGTTATGATGAATGAGTTAAAGTATGTGCCACGGGATGTCTCTTCACTGTCATACCAGCTGTCATACGTGATGATTACAAGATTCCTTTGTGTGGTATGCATCCACTTAGGCGCCGCCTGGCATCCACTTTTAAAGAAGCACAGTCACGGTATTTTGAGTTATTTTGACCATTGACAAAATTACCTTTAAATTGAAGAAAACCTGAAAATAATACTTTGCAAAGATAGAAAAACACCAAAGAGATAGTAATAAACCATAAAGGAACAAAGCTGGTTAAGGATGGAGAAGATTGTCACGGATTACAAACAACGAAATTGAGAAATTTAGTCTAAACGTTTTAAACCGTTTAAACGTGACTGTGCTCCTTTAAATGCAAACAATAATTCAGCCCTGCGGAAGACTCGAAGAACTTGTTTTTCACTTTATTTTTGAATATTTAACATAGCGATGTATTGAACCGCTTTTTTGTCCACCTGAGATTATTAATCGCCTTGTACAAGTTTCAGGAAGAAAAGATTTATACTTGATTTGAGGGACGTTGATTTTTTGTCTTTTAAGCAAATATTACTGGTGTGAAGATTTTCCCACAGCCCTGAAGATCGTTTCTAAGGTTTTTTATTTGTCAGTTTTGTCTCCTCAAGTCTGATTATATCCACTATATCCTGGCTTTCTCCTGCGTTTTTGGGGACCGGAAAGTTCAAATATTTTCAGTTTGTAATTATCCTCCGCTCCGTATTCCTTTTTTTAAAGTTACTCAAGCCTTAGTGGAGAAGAAAAGGTATTCCCATTGTCTTTTTTCTCGGTGACGGCTTTGGAGCGGAATCAGAGCTTGCAAAAACGAAACCAATATCAGTAGTTTGTCAGTTAACACTAACTTGCTTTAGCATTGTTAATGAGGAAAAGTCCCAATGGGAACCGACGCAAGTTATGACTTGGTTGGGTATTGTACCGGATACTTAATTCGCATATGTATAAATTGGTGTGTTGAAAGTAGATCCGCAATAGGTTTTTCCTGATTAAAGTGATGTAAAATAAATATAAAAAGCTGAAAAAAAAAAAGTTTTGAAAACCCGGTAATGAAAATAACATTTCGCTTTTTTTTTGGCGCAATGAGAGCAATAGCGCTTTAAAATTACAGCTAAACCGGAACTATATGAATAAGCACAGTTTCTTTAGAAACTACCCCTTCATTCATTTATATGAATAAGCTAGATGATAATGTGCTCGAATTTGTAGTATCTGCTTGGCATCGTACTGAGTTCTTTCATTATCATCTTGGTGTTTTTCCTTTCCCCTGTGTCGAAACAAAATACTGGGACAATTGAGCATATACGGTCAATTTTATCGTTTGCGGGGATTAATATTTCTAAAGGTGGGTTGTCCTGTTCTTATCTGAGCAGTTGTCTTAGGACCTCAATACGTAGCATATGTGTGTCAGTACTAACTTAGAAATTCTCTTGTGATAGTTTATTTGTGGCAAAGCAGTAAAAGAGGGACCATTTGAACCCACGATAATTTTTTTTATCAGTTGCCGAGTTTATCATAGCCATCATAAACAAATAATTCGATCTCACAGTTTCTCCTCTAGCAATTTCCGCCTAATGTATCCATCTTATCAACAAACATTACAGTTCTATTGTTTATGTAAACTAATCCTCTTAAACTACATATTTATTTTTAAGTTGAGTTTACTTAAAATGACAACGGCCTCGTACCTACGTAAACTACTAATAAAGAGTGTCCTATATTAATTAGATTTTAAAAAAATCTATTTGCTGTCCGATACAGCTGTTTCTGAGATTCTCTTAAAACACTTTGGTTTATAATGAGCGACCTTGACCATAATTTGTGAGAGCACAGCAGTGCTGAAAGAGAAACAACGGCCATCTCTTACGGTTGATTTGACGGTAGGTGTAATGTGCGGTTTAAGATAGGTATACGTAAAAAAAGCGCGCTAACAGCCAAAGGCATATCGAGTAAATTTGACGACTTCTTGTTTTAAACTGGATTCGATTCACGTGCTTTGAATTTAAGTGTATTTGATTCGGTTCTCTGAAAATCTGCAACCCGAAATAGTCCATCTCAATTTGAGGAAAACGTCGTGGAGCACAGATCAATGCTCCTCGATGATTTGTCTAGTTAATGTAAGTTGAACGAGCTTTGGCAACCTAAACATGACCAATTTTAAAAACGCAACGCTTTGTGGCGGTACACCGCGTTGAGCAGCTGTTCAATACATCTTCTGCCAATGTCTTGGACGACAACTAAGTGACACTGAACTGTATCTATCG
>NC_090888.1:69210273-69217773 GCF_036669925.1 Montipora capricornis | reverse complement strand
GTCGCCACGAGAAAACTTTTCACATTCCAGCAGTTCTGTGAGTACATTCGGGGCGGAATTCGTTGACGTTCATGCTTGAAATTTGAACTTGAATATTTAATAAGGTCGAATTAGTAGCTGAAAAGTTTGGAGATTTAGCCACAAAATTCGAAAAAGTCGGACATTTAACGCCTAACCGGAGATTGTCACGGTTATCACTGTCGCCACGAGAAAACTTTTCACATTCCAGCAGTTCTGTGAGTACATTCGGGGCGGAACTCCCAGGAGAGCATTCGTTGACGTTCATGCTTGAAGTTTGAACTTGAATATTTATTAAGGTCGAATTAGTAGCTGAAAAGTTTGGAGATTTAGCCACAAAATTCGAAAAAGCCGGAGATTCAACGCCAGAAGACCACGTATATTTAGGAAGTTTCCTTGTGCGTCCTCCACGTCTTCCTCTAGTAGGCTTTAAAATGCCAGCAATTTGCAAAGCATTCCAACCATTGTCTTGAATAGGCCTGATCTGCTGAGACAGTTTTTTCCACCAGAACTTTAAGCCGAGCATGGTATTTCGAGAATATGATATCATCTCTTAAAAAAAGAAAATCATGAAGGACCATCCTGGAAATGACATCTCATTGCAAAAACTCTTACTAAATGAGTACAAAGAGGGAAAATCATACCGCTTGTATTCTGCTGGCTGGTTAAAGGAAATTTACATGCATCCTGTTAATGCATGATAGTTGCAAGTACCTAAAAGCAAATTGTACGCCTTCAATGAAAATAAGTAATGTACCACACACTGTGTGGATATGTGGTAGAAAGAAGTCAGGAGAGGTCCATAGTGCCTTCTGTACCTGCACAGCTGGGTAAGAACGTTAAGCTTGCCTTTTCATATAGCCATTTGAGATAATTACAGGACTTTGTTTTATTTTATATTCAGTTTGTAGTTTTTTAATAATTAGCACTGTAAGTGAATCATCCCAATTTAACAGTATTCCTATTACTAAAGAAACAAGTTAACTCTCTGTTTGTTTAGACTTGGAGGTTCTTGTGTCCATATCACAGCAACGTTCTTTCGCTTTGAGGTAGCAGTGAGAGGTGGCTATACAAATCCTGCGTACACTTCAAAAGTGTGCACTTGAAACATACCTGCTCAAAAGACAATTGTTCAGCCTGTTCGAGCCAAGGAAATGAATTTCAAAGCATCCAAATGTAACAAAGGCATGGAAACTCTACTTTAAAGCATCACTTTCATGCAGCATATTTTTTTGTCATTACTTGCCTTTATCATATTGCTGTGATACTGTTATGTATGATGATAATCCCTCTCATTTTCATCCTGTGACTGCATACCACACCTCATGAAGCATTTTTAATGGACATTTTGTTTTTGTTTTCCAGTGCCATCAAGACCTGCTGTGTCTGCAAGCAGAAGGCTGTTTACACCATTGAAAGAAAAGGACAGTGACTCCCAAGGGAGAATCGCAGGCACATTTTTGATGAACTTAAGAAAATAATCCCAAATGGTTGTTTTGCCCCTTTTTATGAGAGAGCAAGTAAAACAGATGCACCAATGGAAGCTGCTGCTAATGATAACCTAATAATTCATTTGGCAGCAACATCCAAAACTGTGGAAGAGTTTTTATCACAAATGCCTATCCTTACAGATTTGCAGGTTCTGCAGATAGAAACTGAAACACGTGGTCAAGCAACTAATCAAACTTGGGTCAGTCAACGCAGAGGCAGAATCACAGCATCTAACTTCTACTCTGTTTTTACAAGGGTCAATACCATGAAGGCTAACCCTTCTAAAGACCATAATGTAGAGCCCCTCTTAAGAAAGTTAATGGGTTGTGATGTAATAAAAGAAAATATCCCCGCCCTTAACTATGGTAAAGAATATGAGCCCATTGCAAAAGAAAAGTATGCAGCTTTAATGAATTGCAACCACAAAGAATTTTCAGTCACAGAAAGTGGGCTATTTGTAGATTCAACAAGGCCATATCTGGGGGCATCTCCAGATTTACTTGTTCATTGCACTTGCTGTGGAGCAGGATTGTCAGAAATAAAATGCCCTCTCTCAATAGCTGATGAAATTCCTTCAGCTGCAAATTGACCATACCTTGTGGAATGTGACAATGTCACCATACTGAAAAAGGATCGTGCATAATATGCACAAATACAAGGGCAGCTAGCTTTGTTAAAAAGAAAATACTGCGATTTTTTTGTGTTCACACAAGTTGGTTACTTCATGCAAAGGATTTATTTTGATAACAGTTATTGGGAGAAGTTAATAAGCAACTTGGAGTATTTTTTTAACAACTTTGTAGCCTCAAAACTTGTATCAGGCGAATCATTGTAGTTCTGTAATTAACGTAAATGTTCATCAGTTAATGAAATTTGCCATCTGCAATAGTATGTCAGGTGTGTATTTATATCATCTTAGTTGCAAAGCTTTGGATACAGATTGCACAATGCTGCACAGATAGTGGCAATGTCGTCAAATTCATCTAAAAGTAAGATTGGCATTTCATGCTTTAAGATTCTGAAGGTCTTGAGGCGGCGAATTGCCTGCTCAACAAAAATTCGCAAGTTTGCAATCTCTCTTTGTTTTAACCGCATCTTGCTTTCGCATTTGTTCACTACCCCTTTTTCCTGGTGGTATGTGCAGTCGAGCATGCGTAATTAAAAGGTCTTCAGTAATAGTGAACCCCTTGTCAGCTATAACTTCATCCCCGCACTCCAAAATGTCATAAAATCCTGACTGTCGTGTGATGGCAACATCTGATGCCTGACCACCACAAGCTTTTGATACAAAATTGAAGGAACCAAATGGCATTATAGAGACAAGAACTTTGAATGTGTGGTGATGTTTGTAATCTGACCATGTGGCAGCTTTATCTTAGGGTCTTTTGGAGTTTCAATGAACATTTCTGTGCAATCAATGATGTGTCTCACATTCTTTTACTTCCTATTATTGAACGTTTTGGGTAAATGGTGCAAAGCAATATCTTTACATGGATTGTAGATAAGGCACTTCAACTCTTTAGCCAATAATCGTACCCATGTATTTATAACCTTACTTACAGTTGTCTCGGATGCCCCAAAACGAACAGCTAGATCAGCATTCAAAGAAACTAGTTTCATTAGAGTCATTACAAGTTCATCTTTTACAGACATTAGCCTACTGGGACCAGACTTTTTGGGTGTAGATGAAAAGTTTCTAGGATTTGTCGACAAATGCTTTTTAGGACCTTGCCAGTACTTTATTTTGGGGGCCTTTTTCGAAAGCATTTTAAACAAGACTTCAAAGGCAGCCTTGCTAGGTACCCCGAGGAAGGTTTTCACTTTTTTGTCAGTATTTAAAACTTTTGCACTAAATGCTGGTGCTTCTTTTTTTACAAATTTCTTCCTCCATAATGCAGCTTCTCTTCTTTCTTTTTCTACCAACTTCCTTAGACGTTCTATTTCCTTGTCTTTTGCAGATACAATATTTAGGCATTCTTCATTCTTACAAAGGTCAATCTCAGATTCCACCCTACCTCCCACAGGATCATTGCTACTGATATGATTACGGGTGCTAATTGCACAAGAGCTACATGTATCGTTAGTTTCACTAGCATTATGCGCTTCAGTGTTTGCTGCATTGTCCTCTCCCTTTTGAGGAAGTGGAGCTGCCAATGGTTCTGTAAAGGGTGCTTGAAGGAACTCAGAATTACTGCGTTCAAGGCAAATCTTCTTACTAGCAACAGGTTGTTTTCCCTCTCTCACTGATGGTTTCATTCTCGGAACTTTAGTACTTGAAATGGCTTTGTATCCTAAATTTATCGTTGGATTTGGGTTTTGACTTGTAGGTCGTCCATCTGGAAAATGCTTACTACACACTATTGACTCACATTTAGGTTGCCCGTTTTGGCCCTTTTCATCTTTTCTGTTGATCAGTTTGATCCACTGTTGTCTTCTTTCACCACTTTGTAAATCAGTTGGAACGGGAAACAATGAAAAAGGAGGAGTACAGTCACAAATGCTTCTACCTTGACTGCACTCATGGACTGGGCAAAGATTGTCCATCCACCTTTTAAGCCTTGCCCTATTGTTGCCACAGCCGAACACTGCACAATCCCTGTGTCTGGACATAAAGGAGTTCTGTGCACATTTCAAAGAACAAAGCAACAATTAAATGGCCTTGACAAAAACTTCAACTTAAGCTTATAATTATAATTATTTGGCTACTAATCGAAGAGAATCTATTAAGTTGCCCAACTTTAGACCTTTTAGACCACAGCAACTTTCATACCCCTATAATCTTTAAATCATTTAAATTTAGATTAAAAGCAGTGTAAAATACAACCCGAGACGAGCCGACATATAGAGGATATTACATGGCCGCGCGGGGATACGAATTTTATCTTCGAGTGCTGAAAGTATCTCTCACGGGTGAGCGAAGCGAACGAGTGAGAGATTTTTTCAGCACGAGAAGATAAAATTCGTATTCCCAAGCGGCCATGTAATGTTCTGTTTATTATATAGACATTGATGAAATGTCTAGATTTAAAACAACTTGTTTTATTCATTTTCGAAATGATGAAAAAGTGTTCACCAACCACTAAAACACGCATGTTGTGTAACATGAAACAAGGTATGAAAGTTATGAAAAACAAATCATGATAATGTAAAATTTGCAACAAAAATGTTAATGTAGTAGAGAAGAATTATATTAAAGCACAAAAGTATCGTACATCGAAGACGAAGCTCGCGTTTTATTGGCTAATCCTGTTCGTTTCTATGACGACAGCTATATCCTCACATGTGAAAGATAAAAATGATACGTTCACTGCGCGCGGTGAAGATATGATTTTTTAGTAAAAGGAGAAATCCTGGTATTTCATCAGTATCTATATAATAATTTGAAATATGCTTACGTTTATAAATAGCGATTGCGCCTACAGATTTCACAAAATGACCAAATTCAATCCTCAAGATGACAAATCACAACTTTCTTACCTAGAAAGGTTCCCAAAATCAATATCTTGTGGATTAACAAAGAAGAACAACTGATTTTGTTCACTAGACGCAAACAATTCTGTAGGCCACATGAACGTTTATGCCCGATTGTTCTTTGTACTTTCCCACAATGCCGTGCGCCATTTGAGATTCGCGATTCATGTATTGGGGACACTGTTCTTTTTCTCTCTCGGGTCCATGCTACCAGCACTTGTGGGGTAGGCCTGGGCCTCCCAAAACACAATAATATAATCGTAGTGTAAGAAAAGAAAGTGGCTCCCCGCGGTCTGGAACGTTTTTATTCTGTTGACATTCCTCAGGGGAAATCGGCATATTTTCGTTTTTGCGCGAAAAGAAGGTAAAATATTGCATCAGCGAACAGAGATCAGCTTAATTGCAACCTTTGTAAAGGCGATCAAGTGGCCAAACACGTTCTTTCATTTATGAGGGAGCTCCTCTGACATGACTCTGAACCTGACTTACCAAAACGTCATTCATAAACAATAGCCCTTCTTAGGACTACACTAAGCAATGTATTTCTTTAATTTATACTCGCTAAATACGAACATCCATCAACGTACTCTATTTTACAATCCAGGAAACACATTTTTAGTACAGAGTTTACCTCGATGATGTGATCTTGTGTAGGAGGTAGCTGATCCTAAAGTTGGTGACGGAATAAAAGCCTATTGTAACTCACAGACGTTAATTTCTCAGGCTGGTGTTAAAATCAGAATAGTGGCTCTGTTCTCACGAATCGAGTCTATGAAAATACTCTATTTTGCATTGGGGATAAGTGGGGATTAGGCAGTGTGGCCCAGTGGTTAGGGCGCTTGCCTTGAGATCCAGAGATCCCGGGCTCAAGACACGTTCTAACCACTCGTTGAATTTGTTCCTGGTTGTACCTGGTTCAACTTCTCGGCCGTACTTGTAAATAGCCAACTAGTTTGCTTCCAGCCAATTGGGATTCTTAACAGTTGTTGTTGTGTTTTGTTCTGTGTTTTGTCTTTTCATTGATTGTGTTTCATTGGCCCTCCAAAACCCCTATGGGAGTGGTCAATTTAGTATGTATATTGTAGTTTTAGGAAGGATTACGTTTTTGCAAACATTGGCCGTGTAGCACTTATATAAGATCAGAACACATGCAAGGACAGAGAAAAATTCTGACCAGGGTGGGAATTGAACCCACGACGTTCGGGTTAGATCACCGCTGCTCTGCCGACTGAGCTACAAGGTCAGACGGGAGCAGGCCGTGGGAACTGAAGATGTTAAAGTCACGGCAATTGACATGAACAAGTACAAGGAAGGATTACGTTTTTGCAAACGTTGGCCGTGTAGCACTTATATATGAACAGACTTAACTGATTAGAGTGTAATAGTTTGCTGTGTGGTTAGGCGAGAAGTACAAATGCCTTGCATCTGTAGTTGGTTTGCATGAAACGTTGAGTAAAGCTGTCTAAAATAGGACAGTGTTTCTCAAATCGGTCTTTTAAAGATAGTTCCCTCCTATGTACATCTATTTATCACGTAGCCCTTTGTCTGGCGTGTTATATGGATCCGGTATGTTTATGATTACAAATGCTTGGTTAGCGGAGGGTTGGTATACATGTATATACAGACTGAGTGTCGCTCTCATTTATATTTATTCGCTTCTTACGAACGTCCCTGCATCCCCAAAATTTAATACCCAATGACCAAATGCTGTTACTTTTTTCATATGAGTATAACAAGCATTGTGCATAAGAATTAACGCGTTTATTGTGCCACTGTACTGTTACACTATACTATCTTTGTAAATATTCAGTTTATTTGCCGTGTTCTTGTTCTAAGTTTCATTATTTTGCTTGTAAAGACATACGTAATAAAGATGATTGCACACAGCTCCTGTTGGCAGACTCCAACAGTGGTTGCTTATTTGATGATAAATGTTTTATATTCGTTTGAGTGGGAATCGAATTAGAATATTAATTATATATCTCCAGTGATTCTCAAGGAAAGCTTCATTTATATGAAGTGTTCAGTATGGAAAAAGTTCATCAAGCCATCAAAAACTTTCATGCAAATTTGAGTGCTCTTGTTTGAGTTATTAATGTAGATTTTGCATGGCGTTTTTATTATAAATTGTCTTGCTCACGTGGTCGACGTAGCAACTTAATAAACCGATTTTGATACATTAAAATTCAGTCCGAGACAAAAGACATCATCTCGAGACTCTGTAGAATAAATATTATACACTTAATGTATGGTCCCGAGGGAAACAGTTTTTTTTGGTTTTCTCGAGAGTCCTGATGTTTCCCGAGACGAAGTCGACCAAGATACAACCAGTCACAGTGCTCGTTTCGGTGAGTGAAAGGCTAGGTATGTAACAAAAGGGTTTGTAAGAGTTTGTTCCCCAGAGCCTCGAGATGATGCCTTTTGTTAAGGCCTAAATTCAAGTTAATAAACCAAAAATGGGCTATTAGGATTCGGAATATTACCTTAAACTGACCTCCTACGTTCAGAATCAGATGATTT
>NC_090888.1:69182773-69207773 GCF_036669925.1 Montipora capricornis | reverse complement strand
AGCCAACAGTGAGTCCGCCGGCGCATATCTGAGAGAAAAGTTTAGAAGCTGATATTCGACGAGTCACTTCGATTCAAGATGAAGGCAATCGGGGACCAGTTTCCATTTAATATGGAACTGTCTGACACGATAGGAGAAGCAAGACCCCCTCTCTTGGTAAAGTTTTTCTTTTACGTCAACGAATCTCTAGAGAAGGCAAACCTGGTGTCCTTCTGTCTTTCAAGTCTCATACCGGTCAACGCCGGCTCTCCAAGTCTAGTCGAAGGTGTTAAGTGATGCCAAGAGAAAATGAGGGGACAGAGAGGGAGGCTCAAGGCGTTGGCCGGGATATGTTATGTCTACGAAAGTTATTTTTAGACGAGCGGTAGTCTTTGTTCTAGCGGAAGTCTGTCTTCTGAGACGTCCGCATGCAGTCTTGCCTCGCTCTCAGGTTCTTAGTGAAAAGAGAAAATGAAAGGCTGATGAATATATATTTTCTTTCAAACATCGGACCGAGGTTGGCCTGCATGCGGACGTCTCGGAAGACCTCCGCTAGTCTAAAAATAACTTTCGTGGACATGACATATCCCAAGGGCTGGACCGGGAGCCTCCTTCTCTGTCCCCTCATTTTCTCTTGGTGATGCCCAATTTTGCTTTTAGTACTTTCTTGACTGTTTTACCGATGATTATCTTCGGAAGCGTTCCAGTAAGCTCTTGGTTAGCGGCATTTTGTCGAAATTTTATGATGAATGGGTTAAAATATGTGCCCCGGGATTTATCTTCAGTGTCATACGTGATGATTACAAGATTTCTTTGTGCGGTATGCATCCACTTAGGCGCCGCCTGGCATCCACTTAAGGGACTGGTCAAAAAGTGTAGGGAATGGGAAGGAAGGATGGGGGGGGGGGGGGGGGAGAGATGGGCCGGAGCAATTGGAAATGTTGCAGATAAAAAACACATGACCAACCCCTTACTTTTGGCACAAAACTATTTGACCCACCCCTAAATGAAGGCTGAAACTTACATGACCCACTCCCTGATAAAAGATTTTTTTATATATAATCAGTTATACCACATTTGTATATGAAGTTGTGGTGGTGTTGATTTACGGTTTTGTAAGCCATGTTTAATTAGTGACCTAGCTATTAGTGACTTAGCTATTTCAACAAAATCAAGCCCTCGATCATTAAAAAAATATTTATTTAACAATGTGCCTATTCCTGTTTAAAATAGGATGACCCACCCCCAATGGGTCGCTGACAATCGAACGCCCACCCCTTGCTAAGGGCTCAAAAACTGATGACCCACCCGCTTTCTGCCCCCACCCCATTATACTTTTGACCAGTCCCTAAATGTAAACAATAATTCAGCCCTGCTAGCGCTGAAGACTCAGAGAACTTGTTTTTCACGTTATTTTTGAATATTTAACATAGCGATGTATTCAACCGCTTTTTTGTCCACCTGAGATTATTAATCCCCTCTTCACTTTCAAATATTTCAAGTTCAAATATTTTCAGTTTGTAATTTTGCCTTTCGGATTATCCTCCGTTCCGTATTCATTTTTTTAAAGTTACTCAAGCCTTAGTTGAGAAGAAAAGGTATTCACATTGTCTTTTTTCTCGATGACGGCTTTGGAGCGGAATCAGAGCTTGCAAAAACGAAAGCAATATCAGTAGTTTGTCAGTTAACACTACTTTGCCTTAGCGTTGTTAATGAGGAAAAGACCTAATGGGAACCGACGCAAGTTATGACTTGGTTGGGTATTGTACCGAATACTTATAAAGGTTCAGAGTTTAGTTCAAAAGCCACATTTGATACTATTTTAGGAACGCCGGACTGTATGGTTGCCGGTTTATGCCAGGTTTTTCTGGCCTCTGTGGTAGGCCAGCATGGTCTACAGACAACACAAACGTTGTGAGTATTGTTAATTACGGCAGCTAAGTGCCTGGACTGGATTTAGTTTTTCTCTTTATATTAAGTAGATTCTTAGTGAATGTAGTTACCGTTGTTCGCTTGAGTAGGCTTTTCGACTTTGACGATTACACGTTTAATGATGAAGTATTCACCATGTTATAGATCAAGATTGAAGCCTCACACAGTTTTTTGCAGCTATTATGCTAAGTAAGCCCGCTTACCATCCCAGGACCGAGGCAGTTGACGCCTTTACTCGAGATTGGGACTTGGAGTATATCGGGCTACATCCGCCTGTGTCAAACGTTGTTAGTGTTCTTTCTCATTTGAGAGAGTGCTTGGCCGAAGGAAGCCTTGTGATTCCCTTGTGTAAATCATCCTGTTTTTTGTGCCGAGATGGTAGGCACTGGTACCCTTGTGTTCATGACTGGCCGGTCCTGCCAGCGTTGTAGCTACTGCGAAGGACAGCATTTTTGGTGCTAGTACCACTGTTTCTCGTTAACTTTTAATTGCCTGAGAGAATGTTTTAGTCGGGCTTTTGTACTGATGAGACTGGCAGTTGCTCCAAATGTACGAATTTTTAAAAGGTCTTTTGTTACCTTTCTGTAATATTTTTTGATATTTACGTTGCATTTTTAGATTACTGTTTTGTGGGGCAAAAGAGAGTGTGTCTTGTAATCGTAAATGTGTTCTATTCATGATCACTGTCAGCTCACTTTAACTTGATTTTACCGAGACGTTTAATTAATGGCCTTTTCCTTATTTTGGTTCAAAATTTGTTACGATGGTGTGCGGCCGAGGCTTACAAAATAAACCTAAAGGTATGTTTCCCTTGCGTCTGTTTCGTGGTGAAGGTGAAAATGAAGCTTTTGAAGGTCCAGAGCGAGAATTTCCTTTCCCTGGAGAATAAAATTCCCAAGCCACAAGCAGATGCCGTAAACCTTACTAAGGGGAGAGTACTCAGTGGTAGATTACCCAGACTTGTTTGGCTGGGTGAGGGACTGAGTTGTATGAAGGGCAAAGTCCACCTCGAGACTGATCCGAATGTAACTCCAGCTGTCATGCCTCCAAGACGAGTTCCATTCGCATTAAAAGAGCTGAAACTTCAAGTAGAGTTACACCGTTTAATGAAGAGACGTGCCATCAGTCCGGTCGATGATCCCACAGATTCAGGCATGATAGCAGCACAGATCAAATGACAGCATACGTGTATGTATTGATACACCCTTTCTGAACCAAGCTCTCAAGAGGTCACATTACTCTCTCCCAGTGATTGAAGGGATTCTAACAGAAGTTTCAAAAGCAAACTTCTTTAGCAATGTGGATCTGAAACAAGGATTCCTACAAGTCGAATTAGATTGAAAATCTAGTTGGCTGACCACATTCCAAACCCCAAGGAATCGTTACCGATGGCATCGGATGCCCTTTTGCTTTATACCAGCAAATGAATTCACGGTCACCAGATGAAATTAAAGTCGACCAGAACCTGGACATTTTGGTCACTGGCCAGGGGAGCACGGTAACTGCAGCAGAACATGATAGGAACATGAAAATGTATTTTCCGCTGGTTTGAAATTTATGCAGTTCGTTGACAGTTTGTTTTCGTGTTTGGTTGGAGCACGCCGTTAGAGCGTGTGTCCAGGGATTTTATGGTTAGTTGGTGTTTAGCATTTAAGGCTTAGAAGAGTTGCAAGATTCCTCTCGCTCACGTTCTCCATCCTGGCGTTCAGTTCATTTCCAACCCACCCGCCCGCTCCAACCTCTTTCTCTGTTTTAATTTTATTTTTCTGTTATTTTAGGCCGTTCAGAAGTCGTAAAGTCCCAGTCGCTGCTACCGTTGTAACCGTCCAGGACACTGGGCCAAGGACTGCCGAGTCCCGTTGCCTGCCACCTCAAACAGGAGCGGTGTCTGTTATTCGAGCAGTGCCACAGTTGTTAGACCCGGAGCAGGAGGTCTCAGTTGCCGATGGAAGTTCAAAGTGATCGAGGTGATAACGTTTTGTTTGCACAACTCTCGGAGGTAAAAGAAGCTAGTGAGTTTGAATAATCTAGTGGAGCAGCTGTATCTCAAGTCAAGGGTAGTCTAAGAAGACACGAAGAGTTTTGGCGCGGCATAGGTACCCCTACATATATATTATCAGTTATATGCGAGGGTTACCGTTTGCCTTTTCGGCAAACTCGCCTTGGGTATACATCCCGCAATAATAGATCAGCTTTGGATCATTCCGAGTTTGTTAATGAAGACATTTTGGAGCTTTTACATTCAGGTAGGGATATGGAACTAAACAGGCCACCTGATGTTGTCAATCCTTTGAGTGTGTCCATCCAGCCCAACGGTAAAAAGAAGTTAATTCTTGATCTCCGTTACATCAACAATTTTCTTATTAACTTGACAGAGTCAAGTACGAAGATTGGAAGATTGCCTTATCCTATTTCAAAAGGGTTCTTTTATGATAACTTTTGATCTTAAAAGCGGGTACCACCATATTGAAATTCATCCAGATTATCTGATGTTTTTAGGGTTTGCATGGGAGTTTCCAGGGGGAGTTTCCATCCGATATTTTGTGTTTACAGTTTTTCCTTTTGGTCTGTCTTCTGCGTCTTACATTTTAACTAAATGTCTTAAGCCGCTTGAGAAGTATTGGAGATTCATCGGTGTTAATATTGCGTTATTTCTTGATGATGGCTGGTTGATAGATTCCGACCGTGACACCTGTGCAGTCTGATTTAAGAAAGTCAGGGTGTATCACCAATGATGAGAAGTCTCAATGTTGTCCGAGTCAAGTTCTCGAATGGTTGGGGATTATATGGAACACCATTAATGGGACTATTACTATTTCTGAGCGACGGGTAAATAGTATCGCTAACTCTGTTGATAAGATTCTCTTGAGTAATCGTTTGGTATGGGCACGGGAGTTGGCCTCACTCGTGGGTAGGATTATTTCTGGTGCGGAAGTTTTTGGTAATATTTCCAGACTCATGAGGTACTGCTCAGTTTCAGTAGCCTAGGCCCAGGATTGGGACTCCAAGTTTTATCTTGATCAATATCGTGTTAGGGAACAGTAGTTTTTGGGAGGCTAATTTGAAGCGACTGAGTTGTAGGGTAGTGTCGGATTCTCCGTATAGAATGTCCAATTATGTAGTTTATTCGAATGCAAGCTTCACAGGTTGTGGTGCTCACCTGGATATTAATGGTGAGCAAGTTTGTAATAAGCAATGGGATTTAGAAGAGCGTAGAAGAAGTTCTACATGGAGGGAGTTATCTGCCATTGTGTTCGCTTTACATTTGTTTTACCCTTATTTGTATAGGCTCTTACATGTACGTGAAGTAGTTTTCTGATAGTCAAAGTGCATGTAAAATCATACAATTGGGAAGTATGAGAAATTATTTACACGCTATTGCGCTGGAGATTTTTCAGTTCTACACCAATAATGGGATAGAGTTAGAAGTCCAGTGGATCCCTCGCACTGAAATTGAGAGAGCTGATTACATTATATTAGTCGAATAATCGATATAGACGATTGACAGATTTCAGCCGATTGTTTCATGTCTTTAAAGGAATGCTGGGGGTTTCAATCAGTGGATTGTTTTGCTAGTTATTACAATTAGAAGAATTGCAAGTTTTTCTCTAGATTTTGGAACCCAGGTTGTAGCGGGGTAGATTTTTTCGTGCTTAATTTGGATGGTGAGAATTGCCTCGTTGTTCCTCTTGTATGCCTTAGAGCTATTCATTATTTGCATATTTCTAGGGCCAATGCCACTATATCGTGTCTTTTTAGCCGTCGTCTTATTTCTGGCCCATTATCTCTAGAAAATTTTCTAGATCTGTGGTAGATTGTAAGTGTTTTGGTGTTACTGCTTTGGAGCATGCGCAGGGGCGTAACACCAATTCGATGTTGGGTAGTGATTGGTTCAATGAGTTCATTTTGGCTGTTCGTATGAAGTTTTCTTAAGTCTCCATAGCTTTATTTACATGGGACGCTTGGTCATGTATTTTCAGTGGATAAGAGGCACTGGCCTGAGTTTGGTATTGTAACAATGTTTTTTGTGGATAAGACAGCACTGGACTGAATTTTAGTATTGTCACAATATTAATGTTTTTTGTGGATAAGACAGCACCGGCCTGAATTTTAGTATTGTCACAATATTAATGTTTTTTGTGGATAAGACATCACTGGCCTGAATTTTAGTATTGTCACAATATTAATGTTTTTTGTGGATAAGACATCACTTGCCTGAATTTTAGTATTGTCTCAATATTAATGTTTTTTGTGGATAAGACAGCAACGGCCTGAATTTTAGTATTGTCACAATATTAATGTTTTTTGTGGATAAGACAGCACTGGCCTGAATTTTAGTATTGTCACAATATTAATGTTTTTTGTGGATAAGACAGCACTGGCCTGAATTTTAGTATTGTCACAATATTAATGTTTTTTTGTGGATAAGACAGCACTGGACTGAATTTTAGTATTGTCACAATATTAATGTTTTTTGTGGATAAGACAGCACTGGCCTGAATTTTAGTATTGTCACAATATTAATGTTTTTTGTGGATAAGACAGCACTGGACTGAATTTTAGTATTGTCACAATATTAATGTTTTTTGTGGATAAGACAGCACTGGACTGAATTTTAGTATTGTCATAATATTAATGTTTTTTGTGGATAAGACAGCAACGGCCTGAATTTTAGTATTGTCACAATATTAATGTTTTTTGTGGATAAGACAGCACTGGACTGAATTTTAGTATTGTCACAATATTAATGTTTTTTGTGGATAAGACAGCACTGGACTGAATTTTAGTATTGTCACAATATTAATGTTTTTTGTGGATAAGACATCACTGGCCTGAATTTTAGTATTGTCTCAATATTAATGTTTTTTGTGGATAAGACAGCAACGGCCTGAATTTTAGTATTGTCACAATATTAATGTTTTTTGTGGATAAGACACCACCGGCCTGAATTTTAGTATTGTCACAATATTAATGTTTTTTGTGGATAAGACAGCACTGGACTGAATTTTAGTATTGTCACAATATTCATGTTTTTTGTGGATAAGACAGCACCGGCCTGAATTTTAGTATTGTCACAATATTAATGTTTTTGTGGATAAGACAGCACTGGCCTGAATTTTAGTATTGTCACAATATTAATGTTTTTTGTGGATAAGACAGCACTGGCCTGAATTTTAGTATTGTCACAATATTAATGTTTTTTGTGGATAAGAGGCAATGGCCTACATTGGTATTATTGCAATGTTTTTATGAAGGCGTTTTGTTATGTTCAGGCGGAAGTATTTTTGCAGCGTGTGACTATTTTGGCGGTTCATATTTTCTGTTATATCGTTTGTTTTTTTTCGTTACAGATGTTTGTCTCAGACGACGATTGGAGGTGGCTTACAAGTCGGTGTAAAGCCAGACCTACAATATTGTCTGAGTAATGGTGTGCGTTGGTATGAAGCCGTGCGATGCAATATACGCCGTGCAATATTCCAACAGTTCCAAACTCGTGTGATAAGTACATTTTGTCTTCTGAACACTTTAATAAGCTCTATTCCCAGACGGACTGACATGATTATCAAGTGCAACGGTCAGCGTTGATTGACATATTTTATACACCAAGGAGTCAGAATAGCTATGCAAATATATTACGACCCCTGAAGACGTTTCTTTCTGCGATAGGACTGACTAAATCAGTTGCAGCAAAAGAACACTTCATCGGCAATGGTTGGTGCTCTGCTTTTGAAAAACTCAGGCTGAAACCCTGAAAATATAAAGCTAATGAAAACAACACCTGTTATTAATTAACGAAAAACGAGTCTGTAATTTCCTTGTTAAAGTGCAAAACGAGTCCATTCAGTTTGTCATACCCGACTTTTGACCATACCACTGTTTACCCTCATTAATTAAGTTAATTTATGTATGCACAATGGTGAAATAAATCAATGAATGCTTTCCAAATTCTGCCCCTCTAATGCTTGTTATAAGGAAGAAATGAATAGGCTTGAAAATATGACAACGTAATTAGACTTTTGCCATCACTGGTCTGTGATGACATGGTTTCGAATCGTGAATCTCAACGGTTCACCATGGTGAACCGTTGGTGAGCTGAAAGATAAACAGTTCATTTCTTTAAACAAACGATTCACCATGGTGAACCGTGCCGCAATAGCAGGAAATGTTACGGGATTTTTTCGATTTCACATTTACAAACTAGTTTAGATTACAACCTCGGGATAGGATGGTTCTTATGCCCGGAAAACTCTTTCCCCCTTACATATCGAATTAAAGTATCTGGTGAATCGCACGGTGAATCGTTGACAATCACTTTTCAATTACAATTTGCATACATTAAGTCCATTTTAATTTAATCATCCTGCAAATTCTTCTTGAGTTGGTACCAGCTCCACATCGGCACCACTCGATATATTATTAACCGAACCTTACAAGACGTCAGCGACCCCACCTCTCTAGCTTTATTCCCTTCGCTAACCGTTGTCACGCCTTCAAATGCCAACATCAGTACCATTGCAAGGAAGATCGCCCTTATTTCGCTCGATTCTGGTCTCGATAATAATTAAAGCCCCCGATGTCATGTGTAAGCTACGTTAATCAAATTACACAGTGTCAACTACTTTACATGGAAATGCGGTACACAGCATATTGAAGATGTTCCTTTTACACACCACATAGTATTTATAATGATATGGCCTTTCAAAAAACTCTCCATGCAACACATATTCCTTGATTATCATCATGTTCAGAACAACTGCTCACCTTTTTAAATACAAAGCATGCGAAGAGACATTCCGTTTATCTCAGTAACAAGTTTACTTCTTTTCTCAAAGAGACTTGACTTCTGATGTACACCTCTACAGATTTGCCAATTTCCTTGAAGCAAATACAATATTGTAGGAGAGCTTATTTCGACATTACTGAAGTCTAAAGCGGATTCTACAAGGAAGAGATTTAAGAGATTTTGAAGTTTATTGAATTTTGTGATTTTTCCGTTGTTCCGCCGGTGCCTCCTTTTCCTGTTTCGTTTATAGTTGCGAATCCTTTTAAGGTTTATAAGAGTTCTAGCTCATATGCCTCTTTAGTTATGACTCACGCAGCTCTTAAGTGGTTTCACTCGTTCGGCCTAAGTGACGGCGCCAATCCGTTGAATGGTTCTATTTGTCATAATTTGTTGGAGGCTGCTAGGCGTGAAAGCCAGTTAGTGTTAGATAGGCGCCTAAATCTGCTGAGATTATTAAGAGTATTACTGATAAGTTTGCTGGTCCTTCTGCTAATCTTAACTAAGGACAGACGCGTTGCTTGTATCTGCTCGTTAGGTTTTGCTGGATTTTTCGTTATAATGAACTTAGTAACATCGCACCCGTGCATCTTGAAATTTTTCTGATCATCTTAGAGTCCTTGTTCGCAGGGCTAAAAATGGCATTTATTTCGAAGGTAATTATGTTTATATTAAGAGGCTAGCTAGCCAGTATTGCCCGGTTGCGCTTTTTGAAAGGTAGATTTCCATGTGTAATATTGAACTTTCCAGTTCAGTTGCTCTTTTTCGTCCAGTAAGATTTAAGACCACCAATTCTTACAAGTTATATGAAGTTAAATTATCATATACCTGACCAGATGTAGGGAAATCTTTAAAGATAGGGGTGGATCATAAATTTTACGGTCTTCATAGTTTAAGGTCTGGTGGAGCCACCTCTGCCGTTAGTTATAATCCTAATCTTTCAGAAAGGGGACTCAAAGCTTCACGAACGGTGGAAGTCCGATACTGCGAAAGATATGTTTATTCTCGAAGATGTTTCTAAGGGTTTACAAGTAACTAGTCAGCTTCGCTTGTAAATTAGCATTTATTCAGTTTATTTGTGTTATTATGATCGGTGATGTGACTCTTGAATAAACGTCAGTTGTTGGACTGCCTGAGCATCCAACCATCAAGTTGTTGTATTTAGTTGTTTATGTTTTTTAAAGAGGAAAATAATTTACGTTCGTCTGAGCGTAGCGGGGAGAACGTACGCCTTCTTGTAGTGGTAATAGTAGTAGTAATAGTGTCACATCAACACCTGCTTTTAAGAAAACAATGCTTATGAGTAATCTTCCTGAAATCCTGTTTTAATCAGAACTCAGGCATTCTATGTTAATCTGCCTCTTTTCTTTGACTCTTCGAAAACAACTAAAAATGCATAATGCAAACCCACCCTCTCTCAGTTTCAAGATTCCTAAAATTTAAAACATTACGCTTCATTGTTCCAGTACTTTTGTTTTGCTTTTAAAGAAGAAAGAAAAAATTCGAATAACGTAAGACTGTAAGAAAAATACATGTATATATTACGTTCCTAAAATTTCCTTTATCGAAGCCAAGCAAATACTACCTTTATTACATCACTTTAATCAGTAACTTGAACTGAAAAGCCTATTTTAAATCGCATATGTATGAATTGGTGATAGGTTTTTCCTGATTAAAGTGATGTAAAATAAATGAAAAAAAGCTGAAAAAAATGTTTTGAAAACCCGGTTATGAAAATAAAATTTCGCTTTTTCTTAGTGCAATGAGAACAATAGCACTTCAAAAGCTAAATGTGAACTATATGAATGAGCTAGGTGATAATGTGTTCGAATTTGTAGTATCTGCTTGGCATCGTACTGAGTTCTTTCATTATCATCTTGGTGTTTTTCCTTTCCATTGTGTCGAAACAAAATACTGGGACAATTGAGCTTATAGGTTCAGTTTTATCGTTTGTGGGGATTAATATTACTAAAGGTGGGTTGTTTGTTATTATCTTAGGAGTTCAAAGAGCATAGCATGTGTGTCAGTATGACAATGAAAGGGTGGTGCGAAGTGCTATTTTCTTCCCATGTAAACCATGTGAGCGTCAGCCGTGAATATGGCTTTGGAAAGGAAAATTGAAGAATCTCATCATCCTCTTCCATTACTTGCCACAAATAAACTATTACAAGAGAATTTTAAGTTAGGAGGGGTTACGTTTATGCAAACGTTGGCCGCGTGGCACTTATATTTCAACAGAATTAACTATAAGAGGGTGGTGTAAAGTGCTATTTTCTACCCATATAAACCATGTGAGCGTCAGCCCTACTAGTGGAAATGGGCCCACTAAATGCAAGGACAGAGAAAAAGTCTGACCAGGATGGGAATTGAACCAACGACCTTTGGGTCAGATCATCGCCGCTCCACCGACTGGGCCACAAGGTCAGACGGGAGAAGGCTTGACATCTTAAATTCCCACGATCTGCTCCCGTCTGACCTTGTGGCTCAGTCGGTGGGGCGGCGTTGATCTGACCCGAAGATCGTGGGTTTATTTCCCACCCTGGTCAGATTGTTTCTCTTTCCTTGAGTGGGCCCATTCCCATTAGTACGGCTGACGCTCGCATGGTTTATTTGGGTAGAAAATAGCCACACGGCCAACGTTTGCATGAACGTAACCCCTCCTAACTAAGAAATACTCTTGTAATAGTTTATTTGTGGCAAGTAATGGAAGAGGATGATGAGATTCTTCAATTTTCCTTTCCAAAGCCATAAAAGAGGAACCATTTCACTGGCCACGATGAATTTTTTATTTGCCGAGTTTATCATAGCCATGATAAACAAATGATTCGATCTTAAAGTTTATCCTCTAGCAATTTCCGCCTAACACATCCATCTTATCAACAAGCATAACAGCTTTATTGTTTCTTAAGCAATATATTTACTTTTAAGTTGAGTTCCTTAAAATGAAAACCGCATCGTACCGTGTCTTATATTACTTAGATTTACAAAAGAATATATTTGCTGTCGGATACAGCTGTTTCTGAGATTCTCTTAAATCACTTTCGTTTATAATCATTTATGAGACCACAGCAGAACTGAAAGAGAGACAACGGCCGTCTCTTACGGAATTGACGGTAGGTGTCGTGTGCGGTTTAAAATAGTTATACATCAAAAAAGCACAGTAAGAGCCAAGAGCATATGAAGTAAATTTAACGGTTTCTTGTTTTAAACTGGATTTCGATTCACGTACTTTCGATTTTAGTGTATTTGATTCGGTTCTCTGAAAACCTGCAACCCGAAATAATGCAATCTCAAATTTGAGAAAAAACTTCGTGCAGCACAGATCAACGCTCCTCGATTATTTGCCTAGTGAATGTAACTTGAACGAGCTTTTACAATCTAAACACGACCAATTTTAATATCGCAATATACACCGTGTTAGAGAGCTGTTTAATACATCTTTTGCTAATATTTTGGACGACAACTAAGCGACACTAAACTGTTTCTGTCGTTTCAGCATTTGTACTGAATGAAGGTCAGATGTCCCAATATATAACCGAGAGGTATTCTTCGGGTACTCCGGTTTCCCCTCTCCTCAAAAACCAATATTTGACTTGATTTGCTTTCATTGTTAATTTCAGTGACAAAGAAAATGACTGGTCTATGAACAAAACGGTTTTCAAGCGCAGCAACTCAAGCATTATACAGAAATCGGGAGGCAAAATGGATCGTTTAACACAAATCAGCTACGGCATCATTTGTGTGACGGCGATTTTTGGAAACACTTTGACCATTGTGATGTTCGTGATGGAGAGGCAGTTGCTAAAGAAGTCATATAACGTGTTAATAATGTTTCTGGCGATATCTGATGTGCTGACAGCAGTCAACATTATTATAAGTCCATTTTATGTCCTTGGAAATGCGTTTCCTTATCCACAGAATCCAATCCGGGGGAAATCTTCTGTCGCTTCATACACAACAAAATACTCGTATTCCATCTCATATATTTCTCAGTTTACATAACCTTGGTGTTGACGGCAGAGCGATGGTTTGCAGTTGTAAGACCTCACCAATACAATCACACATTCAGCCGTAAAAAGGTCCTAGGCTACATTACACTGTCATGGGTGTGGTCGCTACTTCTCAAGCTTAGAGGTGTGATAAATTCTTCCTTTAATCCATCTGGGGATAAAATCTGTTTAAGAGATTATTCCAGGGGATCCGCGTTTAATATTGCCTGGTACGCTGGTGAAATGGTCTTTAAGGTGGTGATACCATGCCTTGCCATAATTGGCCTGTATATCCACATGACTCTAAAGACCATCCATTCTCCAACTGCGTCTGCGGAGAGCAAAGCTAAACTGAAGGCAAAGTTGACTCGAATGGTAACAGCTGCCAGTTGTACTTTGATCGCCTTGTACCTTCCCAACCAAATCGTCTTTCTCCTTTCTTTCACGGGGAAAACGAAACTTGGTCAACCGTTACATAAATTCACATCATTTCTGGCTTTTTTGACCACTTGTGTCAATCCATTTATTTACGGGCTAAGCAACAAAAATTATCAACAACGCTATTGGCGTATCTTGTCCGCCATTTGCCTTTTGCCTAAGGAGGAGCAACCACGGTAGTGTGGAAGATTTAGAGGCTGCAGGTGGCGTAAGACTCCGTCAATTTAACTCACTTGCCGAAGAATCACCGGGAGTGGAAGTAATGAGTAAATAAGGTCAAATTGTAAGCGTTTTCTTAGTTTTAGCGGAATCGTTCTTCCGTCTAGTAAGTCTTACTTTTATTAATTTTAGTTGTGTGTAAAGTTGTACATAGAGATGTGTAAATTGGCTATGCAATCGCCTTTCCCTTTTCATAATGTAAGGAAAACTAATAATAGTAACTTTAGAGTAGCTAGTAGCTAATATTTCCGGGTATTGATTATATACAACGGATAAGAATCCCAGCGGGCGCGAGGCAAACCAGTTAGCCGCTTTTACAAGTCGCCAGCAGATTGAACCAGGAAGTATCTGAAATAAATTCAGTGTCTGGTCTCAAATCGCCCTAATATCGACGAAACGTTCTTTAAAAGACCGATTTGAGGAACACCAGCCTCAAACCGGTCTTTTAAAGATGCTGTTATTATTTTCATATGAGTATCACAAGCACTGTTGTACTACTGTAGCATCGTTTAGTGTAGTTTGTAAATATTCAGTTTATTCCCCGTTTTCTTGTTGCAATATTCATTATTTTGCTTGTAAAGACATGATAATAAAGATGGAGTTGCACACAGCTCTTGTTGGCAAACCCCAACAGTGGTTGCTTATTTGATGACTTGTTTTATATTCGTTTTAGCGGGAAGCGAACTAGAATGTTAATCATATCCAGTAACGTGATTCTAAAGGAAAGCTTCATTTATATTATTGTGTTCAAGTACGAATAAGTTCATCAAGCCATCAAAACTTTCATGCAGATTTGTTTGCTCCTGTTTGAGTTATTAATGTAGATTTTGCATGTCATTTTTATCAAAAATGTCTTGCTCACGTGGTTGACACATCAACGTAATAGACCAATTTTGTTATATTAAAATTCAGTCCGAAACAAAAGACATCATGTCGAGGCTCTGGGGAATAAATGAGTTAATTCCCCAGAGCTTTGAGATGATGCCTTTTGTTTGGGACTAAATTTTAATATACCGAAAGTGGGCTATTAAGAGTCTGAAGAATCAATTGATTTTCTTGAGTATATTATGAGAGGGTTAATGACCTCTCTGCTCTTTTTCACCAATAAACATATTCTTTTAAAATTTTAAATGTAGCAGGTGTATTGTTTGAGATAAAATTTAATGTTAATGAATTTTAATGTTAATTCACAACACAAAGAGGAGGAGTAAGAGGATAAAATTATGCCAAAAAAAAGACAGGTCACCAACATCTTTTAGGAGAAAACAGAAATTAAAAAAGCAAACCAAGCTCGATCCCTCAACAACACGTCTCCCCGATAGCGCGGTCTCACTTTCACTCTCAGACTGAAATGACACTTTAGCATCATCAAGGCAATCACTCGACCTTTTTTTGCGAGAGTCTAAAAAGTTTGTTGTTTTGCTCTTTACTGCTTAGTCCTGTTCCGGGATTCCCTCTTACCCCGCCTTGAAAATGGGCCTGGAACCCTGGCGGGAAAAGAGAGAGTCCTGTATTACTTGCAGGCGCATGCTCGGGATGAGCCAAGCATATTGCGTTGGATGCCAGGCTGGATATGTAAATAAAGGGAACCTTGAAACTCCGACAAAAAATCGTATGTGAAAATTACTGTGTGATTCGCAGTGTCAGGAAAGAGAACATCTAAATTATGCCTCGTCGTGACCAAACGAGGAGAAGAAACCCCGATCGCAGTGATGTTGGGAAATTATTGCCCAATAATGTAACGACTGAGAGAAGATCGCAATAAATCGATGCACAGGCTGAACTAGTAAATATAGCATAGGATTTCACTAAGCGCCATAACAGCTCGGATGTCAGAATTTTATAATATCTGCGGTACTTTACCTCTAACAATGTGTTTCAGAAGGAAAGTGCTTTTAAGTAGCAACAATAAAAGCAAGGTGACACACGCTTTTAAGAAGCATTTTTCATTCTTATTAATTAATATTTACGAACAAATTTTGACCAGAAAAAGCAATCGTGACAATTAACGTCCGAATAATCCATGTTTGACTTTGCATATATATATGTATAAATGTAATAGGAACATTATTGCTTCATCATTGCGTTATCAACACAAACTGGTATGCAAAGAAACAAATAGTGTGATTCAATTTCGCTTAACTTTTATCTAACTTCATCAGGAATAATGTTCAGTTTTTCTGTCATGCAATCGTCTTTTAGTTTTTCCGACATAAAAATCATTGCAGTCTCAACAGGCAGCTCTATATAAAACCTTAGCCATTTGGCCACGGCCCTAAGTCTGTCCTTGTGAGGAAAGAAAGATTTAATTGGACAAGTGCTTTGAAAAATTTTTCTAAGGAAAAATTAATAGGCCTGAATAAATTATTCTACTCTAATTACTCAAAAAAAAAAATACTCTGTTTGTCACCGGTGTTTGTGTATTATTCCTGATAAAACTGAGAGTATTTACGACCATTTTTTACTTGACTGTTTTGTAGTGGGTATCCAAACAATTTGTCCCCGATTTTGAAAAAAATTGGTAGGCCTAAAATCCTGAAACAATCACAGTTTCAATAATTACTGTGCAACTCAAATATTGTTCACTGGATCAGTGCAATTATCACATAACTAGATCGACAGAAGTAATGAACAATAAATAAGAGTTCCTGCAGGAGATTTATTAGTCTTCGTTGAGCGATTCACATCCACGACCTACATACAATATATTTGTAAGTTTCAAGGAGTCTCGGAAGAGCAATTAAATCAAAATTTGAATCAGTGGGTTTCAGGCGGGAAATTCCATACTTTCATATGTCATCCATCTGATTCTTCCACGATTGGGACTCACGATAAGAAGGGACTGATTTACAATTAACATCGGATTCGGATCGAAGAAATTGCAAACATATTAAAGGAACAGCCATGTAGCAAACAGACTTGCCAAATCCTGTTGCAGGTTTAACAAAACCATCATTACCGCTAACGACTGCATGAATAGGGTGAATAGGGCGTTATAATTTCCTTTCACATTACCCCTATGTATCCAGTGTAAAAGTACTCAGAATAAACTATGCCCAAATAAGGAATCTTTTTTCCAAATATGGTTTTCCCCAGTTTGGGGGAAAAAATGGCGTCATTCCGAGCATGCGCCTGGAAGTAATACAGGACTCTCTCTTTTCCCGCCTGGGTTCCAGGCCCATTTTCAGGGGCGGGGTAAGAGGGAGTCCCGGAACATGACTACTTACTGCTGTGCTCTGAACACTGCATTCTTCTTTCTCGCAAGCTTTCCCATATGTTTGGGCACGTTCCATATATCAATATTCACACATGGCTACGAGTCTTCATGGTTAAATTCAAACATTGTTTTGTTTAGAAATATCCGTTGAGATTTATGAGACAAAGAAAACAGTTATGAGCCGTGAAATTTCACCATAACGCTCTTAGCCATGTCTGAATAAGAACGTGGCTGCATTGTGTTATGCGCAGAACAGGATGCGCAGTGCAATACTAGGAATCACCTTAATATCATAGTTATATTATATATATTTTTAGCGTAATTTTAGAATAATGTAGTTCTGGTCGTTGTACATTTTTCAATAATTCTGATGAGTTTTACACGTGTCTAAATAAAGTTATTCTATCATATCCTATCCAATCGCTCAAAAATGTTATTCTCTTCCTTTGAACTCTCCTTCTCGTCCAAACAGCGCCGTGTTTATTACGGTCGTTAGCGAAACTTCGGCGCCCTGAAAAAAAAAATCATTTGAAACCTGAACAGAGCTTCCGGTTCAATTTTTCCCACGCAGGCACAGGTCAGAATTCCCACACTCCCCGGGACACAGAAGATAGTCAAATGCCCGTGGTTTTCCCGGGGCAGTTGTGTAGGAGAAGAGGGAATAATGATTGAACAAGTTTCGATTTTAACAGGGTTTTCGTTTTAGGCCGGACGTTTCGTTCGGTCTATTGGCATTCCGTCATTTTCGTGTCCGGTACTTTGATTCCAATATTTCGGGGGTTCGTTTTATTTTTTATTATATATGTTTTTTTACTTACATTTTTAAAGAGAATTTGAATAAACTCCAGCCTTGCCTGGGAAACTGATTCTTGGGTTCCAGAAACACTGGAAACAGCAGGTTTCTGAGTGTTCTTTTAAAAAAAATTTCCGGGGGTGGGCATGCCCCCAGACCCCCCTCGGTAGCTCGAGCCTTCGGTGCTTGCAAGGCACCTTGCGGCGCCAAAAAATGTCACGTCCCTTGCTTTCAGAAATGTACGCTACTTTACAAAACTTTCGGAAACCCTGCCTTTTAGAGAGTTTCACGGCATTTGTGTCCTTCATCAAAAGAAGACTAAAAGTAGTTTGAAACCGTATATTGAAGGAGACCCCTGAATTCACTATTTACTGCCATATGAAACAAAAAAACCTCCATTTTACATGATTTTTTTCCCTCGTTGGACTGGTTAGTTCTCCACAAAAGGCATATCCATTTCGTGCCAAAGGAACCCCAGCATGCAACCTTAGCTCAAAAATCTTTCCGATCATTCCCTAAATTAGAGCATTAATTATTATGTGTTCGATTGTGTCTCCCCCCTACCATCATTCTGGCCGCGTTTCAACCTTTTTTTTTGTGTCTGATCAAAATACAGGGATAAGCTCCAAAGGAGCGGATTTGGGTTAAATTAAAACCGGAGTACGGACTTATTCATAATTAAAAACGCCCCAAATAAAAAATCCATAGCTTTATTCAAACGGAAACACTTTGTTTGTCTTGCATTAGACATTGTCAAAATTACCGTCAGCCATGCGATACTTTGTGTGGCAAATAATGGAACTTAGGATAAGAGTCACCTTTCCAAAACCGTAAAACAAAAACATTTAAACACAGGATAATTTTTCTCTGTTTGCCGAGTTATCATAGCCATCATAAACAAATGAATCGATCCAAAGTTAGTCCTCTTGCAATTTCCACCTCATACATCCATCTTATCTAGTTTCTGTAAGCTAGTCCTGTTAAACTATATTTTATTTCTAAGATTTCCGTGCTTTCTATCAAGTTCAGTTACTTAAAATGACAACTGCGGATTTCAAGTGATAACGCGCAATATGTTATGTTGTCTCATACTAGATTAAAAAGATCCATTTGCTGTCGGATACATCTGTTTATGAGATTCAATAAATCATATTCACCTGAAACAGGTCATTGACTTTATATGAGAGACCTTGACTAAATAAAGATCCGAGTCATTTTAAGACAGCAAAGCAGTACTGAAGATGAGAGACAACGGCCATCTCTTGTGGATTTAAGGTAGGTGTGATGCTAGATTTAAGGTAGATATACGTAAAGAAACGGCGCTAACAGCCAATTACGCATCAAGAAAATTGAACAGTTTCTTGTCTTAAATTGGATTTAGATTCGCTGGTTTGAATTTTGGTACATTTAACTCAGTTCTCTGAAAATCTGCAACCGAAATATTCAATCTCAAGTTTTAGGAAAACGTCGTGGTCACACATCAGCGTAGAATCCAATTTTTCTAATAATTTATGCTCCTCAATGATTTGTCTAGATAACGAAAATGAAGAAGCCTTAGCAATCTAGACATGAGCAATTTTAAAACCGTGACACCCTGTTGGCCGAGCCTTTCAATGTATCTTTTGTCAATGTCTAGGACGACCACGAAGTGACACTGAACTGTATCTATATCGTTTCAGCATCTGTTGAATGGAGCCCTTGTGATTCACTGAGATGTCCTCACCATTTAACATCTAGGTGCCATATAACACCGGAGTTAATTCAAAATAGGCCTATCAGTATTTTTCTGTAAATTACAAAAAAATGATGGTCTATGAACAAAACGGTTTTCAAGCGCACAAAATGGATCGCTTAACGCAAATCAACTACGGCATCATTTGCGTGATGGCGATTTTTGGAAATACTTTAACCATCGTGATGTTCTTGATGGAGAGACAGTTACTAAAGAAGTCATACAACGTGTTAATAATGTTCCTGGCGATATCTGATGTGCTGACAGCAGTCAACATCATCATAAATCCAATTTTTATTCTCGGAGATGCGTTTTCCTATCCACAGAACGCCATATGGGAGAAATCTTCTGTCGCTTCATATACAACCGAACACTCTTATTCCAGCTCATATGTTTCTCAGTTTATATAACCCTGGTGTTGACGACGGAGCGATGGTTTGCAGTTGTAAGACCTCGCCAATACAACCACGCATTCAGCCGCAAGAAGGTCCTGGGCTACATTACACTGTCATGGGTGTGGTCGCTACTTCTCAAGCTTAGAGGTGTGAAAATCTTCCTTTAATCCATCTGGGGATAAAATCTGTTTAAGAGATTATTCCAGGGGATCCGCGTTTAATATTGCCTGGTACGCTGGTGAAATGGTCTTTAAGGTGGTGATACCATGCCTTGCCATAATTGGCCTGTATATCCATATGACTCTAAAGACCATCCATTCTCCAACTGCGTCTGCGGAGAGCAAAGCTAAACTGAAGGCAAAGTTGACTCGAATGGTAACAGCTGCCAGTTGTACTTTGATCGCCTTGTACCTTCCCAACCAAATCGTCTTTCTCTTGATCATCATGGGAAAAAAGGAAGTGGGTGAACCATTACATACATCCACGATATTTCTGACTTTTATGACCACTTGTGTCAATCCATTTATTTACGGGCTAAGCAACAAAATTACCAACAACGTTATTGGCGCATCTTGTCCACCATTTTCCCTGCCCACGAAGAGGCAACCGCGCGAGGGTGGAAGATTTAGCGGCTTCGGATGGCGTAAGACTCCGTCGAATTAACTCAGGAAGCAGTTGAAGTCAGATTGTGTAAGAAAAGTCACAAAAGCGGCATTATACCAAGGTGGCAACAAAACAATTTAGTTGCGAGCTCAGGGGAAATTCGATCGTTTTTAGACTTCAGCAGGTGTCCATTTTTCCTCAAACCAAATGCTAATAATAATAATAATAATAATAATAATAATAATAATAATAATAATAATAATAATAATAATAATAATAACAATAATAGGATCGACGCTACCATCGTGGACAAGGAGAATAAGAAAGTATCGGTGATAGAGATGAGCTGCCCCTGGATTGAAAACAGGGAGGAGAAAGATGCCGAGAGGACAACAAAGTATGGGCCATTACGTGGGAGCTCGAGCAGAGATATCCTGAATATCGTGTGTCACAGTTCAATATTATCGTGGATGTACTCGGAGGGTACTCAAGAGATGTCAGAAAAGCTCTAAAGAACTAGTGGGAGATAAAAGTGACACAATAGCTCTGCAGATACAGAAGTCAGTCATCACAAGCTCACTTATATTGCGAGGCGCTTTAAGCTTTTGACATAATGACATAGCGTTTTATTATTTTTTAAGTGTTTCCTCTGTGTAACAGACGTTTTAGTATTTAGATTGAGGATTTTTATGAATAGCAAACAGTTTTGCACTTAATTACTAGCTCTTTCTTATTAGGAACTAGGATTTTAATTGTAAGGACTTTGGTCGTCGCATTGATTGGCTACGGCTTTGCCGCCCAATCAGTGTATAGAATATCTGGGCATCCAGAAGTTTTTACTGCCATATAATACAATAATGATAATAAACTAATAATAATAATAATAATAATAATAATAAATAATTATTATTATGAATTATACTACTTTAGAAACGAACGATAAACAATATAAAATCCGATGTGTTGGGAGTAGTCAAGACTCCATTCAAATGAAAGGCCAAAATTATATCAGATACTGCAAATTAACAGATTTTAAAGCGATTTTTTGGCGCGAAGATTGTAACAAAGGTGCGAAGATTATAAAAATACTTTGGAGTCTGATTGCACTGTGATATTAGGTTTTAAAAAAAAGCCGTTTTTCCTTATGAGAAGCATTTCGTGACTCTAAATAGTCAAATGTGTTTCTGGATTTTCTTACGCACTTCGAAACGCTTTAGCAGGTCCTGAGGCACCACCTTAATCCAGCCTGTGTTTGGTTGCCGGAAATTAAACGGGAGCTAAATGTGAAAGAAACAAAGCCACCAATTGCAAATCAACAGTGTGTTGTTTATAGTTTTTTTCAATGTGACCTGTGTTATGTGGGATAGGTAAGTGACACGCGTACATTTACATAATCGTTTCAAAGAACATAAACAACAATCCTCAGACATTGCCAAACACTAAACATAGTATGCAGGGGACTATGCCTCAGGACCTGCTAAAGCGTTTCGAAGTGCTTAAGCAATGCAGAAACAAATTTGAACTGTGTAGTGCACGCAATTCTTTTCATATGAACTTTAAACCCAAATGTCAACGTGCGATCAGACTCCATTCGTGCCCCAGTATTTTTATAATCTTTCGCACCCTTGTTTAATTCTTCGCCCCAAAAAGTCTATGGCGGGTGATTCCCGACAAAACTCAACATCAAATTCTGTTTCGCACACGTTTCATTTGGTTACGCAAATTGTGTTCTTCAAATTGTTAAAATCAAATTCTGTTTTGTTTTCCAAATTCTATTCTATTTTGAATTGTGTTTCACTAAAGTCAGTTCTGTCTCCCACATTCTATTTTACTTTGAAATGGCAATTTGCCTTAATGATATTCTCTTGCAAAGCGGTGATTCGCTCAAATTCAATTCTGGTTTGTCACGTTGTCGGATTTATAAATTCTAAAGTTTGTTTGTGAGCCTCGGACCGAGTGTACCGCGGCCAAGTGAAGAAGGATGTGCCACATTTGCTTGTTCTTTTCCGAACATGGCGCTAACGAGGGCCAACGGTGGTAAGCGGGGGGTCAGTTCGTGGGTTTTCTTCACCAGTTTGCTACGCTCGATAGATAGTTCGCCCAAATCGAAAAACAATGAAGGTCGTGGCGACAATGCAGACGGAGTTTTTGTATCGAGTTGATTGGCTTTATAGTTGTTTGGTTCGCTATGTGGGCTCGTACAATATCACGACGAGGACCATTGTCCGTCTTGTTGTAGAAGCCCGAGAACATGCTTGAAGATATTGTCCAACGCTCATTCAAATAGTGATAGAAATGGGGCGAGAGGGCCTTACACAACTCCTATCCACGTGTTTTTAGCCAGCTTATGAGTTTGACTCGAACGAGTATGTCTTTTAAGGATCTGCCCCTTTTGTAGGAAACGATCGGGGAATAGAATCTTGAAATATTGTTCAGTAAGTAGCGGTTGTTGCTTTTGGATTAAATGCCATGTTTGCATGAGTAATTTGTTTAAGATTAGGCACCGTTGAGCGGTATTGTGTGGACGAAACCAAAGCAAATTCGCTTATCTTCATTGTGCTTTTCTGTAGGAGATGCAAGGTTCCTGTTACCTCATAAACAATCACTACCCTCTCTCAGGACTACACTAAGTCAATGTTATCTCTTTTCTTATTTAGGTATACTCGTCTAATAATTACGAACATCTATCAAGCTTACACTAGTTTAGAATCCGGCCAGGAAACATCAGGTTTTTATGTATAGAGTTTAGCCAGGATGATGTGGTTCTGTGTGTAGGGTGACCCGAAAGACCTTACATTAAAGTTGATGAACGGAATAAAAGGCTATTGTAACTCGTAGACGTAAGGTGTCTGATATTTTCACCAGTTATTTCTCAGGTGGTGTTAAAGTGGTCCCCAAGTTTCACGAATCAAGTGCCCTCCGAAAAAAATCTATTTATTTTGCAGTGGGCATTAGTCCGATTGTATTTTACAAGTTGCCTTTTCTCCACGGGCGTATTAAACCTTTCTCATCATTTCTTGTATTATTGATTGATAGGTTGCTGTGTGGGGGTTAGGAGAGTAGTCCAAATTACCGTCCATGTAGCTCAACAAAATTATATCCGCACGTGATTCAAAGGGACAGCTTTGTTTATGTTAAGTGTCCAGTTGGCGAAAAATTCAATCAGCCATTAAATAATTCATCCAGATTTGAATGCTCTTGTCTGAGTTATTTTTGCTTTTTTGATGTAGAAGATAGACCAAATCGGCTAACTCAGTGTTCTACCCATTTCAAACCATTAGGAAATTTAAACGTTTTGTTCCAGGACTGGTATTTCCATATCATTTAAAAGCTGAATTCTACATTATAATTCTAATACAATACACTGATATCAACCTTGGGAGATTTGAATAACCCTTATGCGTGATGACGTTTGACTGATTTTACCACCAAGCCTCGATCTGGAAAATCAAACTTGTAAATTTAGCTTGAGCTGAATCCCAAAGGAACAAATCTGTAAAGAAAACCGACGCGCGAACAGTATTGCACGTCCAGATAACGTGAATAATTTTGTGCAAACGAGGCATGGTGGTGATTTCTGAGCATGTGCCGTCATTACGCGTAAGGTCTATTGGATACAACATTGAGTTAGCCTCAATTGGTGTATTTTGCATGTCGTCTTTATTAAAAACAGAAAAATCTTCTTTCTCTTGCGTACGTGGTTGACATAGCAACGCAATTAGGACTCTGCAGGTTACCCTTCAAGTGATAAAAATGACTTATCCATTCAGAATCAAATGATTTTGTTGAGTGTATATGATGGGGTTGTTGTCCTCTGCTCCTTTTCACCAACGAGCGTATTTCTTTTAACTTTAAATGTAGCTGGTTTATTGTCCCAGACTGATAAAATTGAAAATTACTTTGTGTACTTGCTCGCAAAATCTTTTTGAGAGTCGGTAGTACAGACGCATTACACCTCAGCTTGGAAAGCCCTAAGGATTCGACAAATTTATTTTGCCTAATGGAGTTAATCTTCACTTTTTCACTTCTTTCAAATGTTCTATAAAAGCATCTTCCTGGTCGGCAGACCATTTTACCATTTGAAAATTGTATCCCAAGTGCAAATATATATTTCCTTGGCCATTTGAATTAACTGGATTTCGATTCGGTGTCTTGGAGTTTGGTTTATTTGAACTCGCTCCTCTGGAAATCTGCAACCCGAATTAGTCCAATCCCACGTTATCGGAAAACGCCGCCCAACACACATATGATCAATGGTGACTGCTTTGATATACTTTCTTATGCGGAAGCCATTTAACTCATTCGTTTAACTCCACCCACTATTTACCTAGTTAATGAGAGTTGAACGAACAATCCAGAACCTTTAAAAACACAGTTCCGCGTTGGCCGAACCTTTTAATTCATCTCTTGCAACTGATCGTTTCACCATGCAACTGTAGAATGAAACCCCATGACGTTCATTGAGGTCCTCATTTAACATCTAGGTGAAGGTGAAACATCGGAGTGAATTCAGAATAGTCCAAACAGTGTTTCGCTGTAAGTTACAAAGGAAATGACTGGTCAATGAACGAAATGGTTTTCAAGCGCAGCAACTCAAGCATTACAGAAAATCGAGAGGCAAAATGGATCGTTTCACAGAAATCAGCTACGGCACCATTTGCAAGACGACGATTTTTAGAAACACTTTTACCATTGTGGTGTTCGTCATGGAGAGGCAGTTACTAAAGAAGGAATACAATGCGTTAACAATGTTCCTGACGATATCTGATGTGCTGACATTTTATATTATCGGAGATGCATTTCCTTATCCAAAGAATCCAATCCAATCTTCTGCCGCTTCATATACAACCGAATAGGTGTACTCGTATTCCACCTCATATATTTCTCAGTTTACATAACTTTGGGGTTGACGGCAGAGCGGT
>NC_090888.1:69165273-69177773 GCF_036669925.1 Montipora capricornis | reverse complement strand
ACTGATGGAAATGGGCCCACACAAGGAGAGAGAAAAACTCTGACCAGGGTGGGAATTGAACCCACGACCTTCGGGTTAGATCTCCGCCGCTCTACCGACTGAGCTACAAGGTCAGGCGGGAGCAGGCCGTGGGAACTGAAGATGTTAAAGTCACGGCAATGAACATGTACAAGTACAAGGAAAGGTTACGTTTATACAAACGTTGGCCCGTCTAGCACTTCACATTATACTCTATTCAGTTAACTCTGTTTAAAATATAAAGTGCTACACGGGCCAACGTTTGTATAAACGTAACCTTTCCTTGTATCACATAACTAGATCGACAGAAGTAATGGACAATAAGTAAGAGTTCCTGCAGGAGATTTATTAGTCTTCGTTGGGCGATTCACATCCACGACCTACATACAATATACTTGTAAGTTTCAAGGAGTCTCGGGAGAGCAATTAAATCAAAAGTTGATATTTTTCTGCGCCAACATCATGCAGCTGTTTAGTTGGGTTTCAGGCGGGAAATACCATACTTTCATATGTCATCCAGGGGCACCCAACGAATCTGTTCCTCACATTATCTGTTCTCCAGAGGAATCTTGCTGGCTGGCAAAAATACAGGTATTTCGATGAGCTGGCTGGGAAATTTTGTTATTGATAAAGGTTTTGCCTGGGAATTACTGACTTTTTCTAGCATTTCAACCCGAGCTGGCTGTAGAAACTCTGAAGACTGAGGACGACTAAAAAAAAAAAAAAAGAAACCCCTTCCCTCTCCCAGAGAGTAGTCACAAACATACGACGGCTGGTCAGAGTGATTGCGCTTGCGGAAAAAACCTGTTTTGTCCCGGTTTTGTCGCTTTTGTTCAGTCGTTTTGGATGGAGGGATTTGAAAGCGCGCGGAATTCCTGGCTGGGAAACCAACCAATTTTATCTAGCTGGGTGGGAAATTTCTTGTGTGTCTTGCTGGGAAAAAGGAACAGATAATGTTTTCCCAGCAACACTGAAAAACACCTGAAAATGCCTTAATAACATTTGTTTTCATAATACATTTTACAACAAATTGGTCGTTGGGTACCCCTGGTCATCCATCTGATCTTCCACGATTGGGACTCACGATAAGAAGGACTGATTTACAATTGACCTCGGATTCGGATCGAAGAAAATCGCAAACATATTAATTAAAGGAACAACCATGTATCAAACAGACTTGCCAAATCCTGTTGCAGGTTTAACAAAACCATCATTACCGCTAACGACTGCATGAATAGGGTGAATAGGGCGTTATAATTTCCTTTCACATTATCCCTATATATCCAGTGTAAAAGCACTCAGAATAAACTATGCCCAAATAAGGAATCTTTTTTCCAAATATGGTTTTCCCCCCAGTTTTGGGGGAAAAAATGGCGTCATTCCGAGCATGCGCCTGCAAGTAATATGGGACTCTCTCCTTTCCCGCCTGGGTTCCAGGCCCATTTTAAGGGCGGGGTAAGAGGGAGTCCCGGAACATGACTATTTACTGCTGTGCTCTGAAAACTGCCATTCTTCTTTCTAGCAAGCTTTCCCATATGTTTGGGCACGTTCCATATATCAATATTGACACATGGCTACGAGTCTTCATGGTTAAATTCAAACACTGTTTTGTTTAGAAATATCCGTTGAGATTTGTGAGACAAAGAAAACAGTTATGAGCCGTGAAATTTGACCATAACGCCTCTCAGCCATGTCTGAATAAGAACGTGGCCTGCGTTGTGTTATGCGCAGAACAGGATGCGCAGTGGAGTACTAGGGAATCACCTTAATATCATAGTTATATATATTTTTTTGTTTAGCGTAATTTTAGAATAATGTAGTTCTAGTCGTTGTATAATTTTTAATAATTCTGATGAGTTTACCGTGTCTAAATAAAGTTATTCTATCCTATCCTATCCAATCGCTCACAAATGTTATTTCTCTTCCTTTGAACTCTCCTTCTCGTCCAAACACGTGTTTTATAGGTGTTAGCGACTTCGGCGCCCGAAAAAAAAAAATTTGAAACCTGACACTTCCGGTTCAATTTTTCCCACGCAGGCACAGGTCGAATTCCCCACTCCCCGGGCACAGAAGATAGTCAAATGCCCGTGGTTTTCCCGGGGAGAGGGGAGGGAATATGTTGAACAAGTTTCGATTTGATCGGCGCATAAGCTGACTGCGACACCATTAGGGTCGTAAATGGCTGCAAATCTTCAGGGGTAGAGCGCAATCGAGCAAGGGGGTTTCTAGTCCAGCGCCGGACCTCTACCCGACCCCCTCGTACTGAGTCAAGAAAGAAAAAAGAAAAGAACAACAAACGGCAACCTAGGAGAAAAACCAACACCAAAACTAGGGACAGACTGACGCGACCAAAACTGCAAAGCGAATTAAGCAAAAATGGAAATAACACCTACCAAAAACACATTTACCAGGTGTATAATATGATTTCTGAAGCTAAATTGTAGTTAAAAATAAAGAAAAAAAAAGGATATGTGGTTACTTACATGCAAGAAAAAGATGGCAAAAATTCCCTTCTCTCCAAACAAGTCTCCAGTAAACGTCAGCCTTGCTTACGACGAAAGAATTCAAATACGACCCAAACTGTACACATGGCCTGGGCACGAGACATGAGAAAGAGTCGGTCTGGGAACCAGTATGACAAGGAAAATGCCAAATACAATAAAATACTACTACGAAATGCCTCCAGTCATGTCCAATATACACAAACGAATACGATTTGTCAATTCCGATGGTCCGTTGGTACCAATCGTACCATTGGTACCAATAGAAAATGATGTCATTCCAATGGTTCTACCTCATTCTACAAGCCAACCAAATCACACAAAACAAGTTGAGGGTTCGAAGTGGGGATTAAGAAGCCAAAGGAGGGGTAATGGCCCAGAAAGGAATGGAAGCCCAAGATTGTGTTGCTTGTGATGCAGGATGCACTGCAAAAGTATAATCCAGGGAAAAATCTCATCAGGTGTATATAAAACATTCGTTCTTTTTGATGTATCTAGGAAAAAATCCCATCACTTTAAGGGATCTGTCGCCCAAGGTAACTCTGGTGCGAAAAGATGCAAATAACAGACCATTGGATGATAATCTCAAGTTATAAGCCCGCGGCAATAAATTAACCTTTTCGGTGTGGACCAGTGCAATTGCGTGGATGGCTTAAAACTCCAAAGGAAAACATAAAAAGTCAATCCGCTGCCTGACCGGTTGTCAAGGAGCTCGCACAACAGAGGCGTGGCTTGACATTGGCGTGGCGAGCGACATACCAGTCTCGCAACAGTATTAATTAGTACGGCCGGCAAACCATATAATAGACTCATATGTGATTACAGTAGTCTAACGTGATGTGACGAATACACTGAAGCAGATTGAAGCAGATGAAACGCGCATGGCAAACACAGCCCCTCTCAGTTTCAAGGTCAGCTAGCTTCACCGTCCCAGCACTTTTGGTTTGCAAGTTCAGCAAGAAAGAAAAAGGGAGCCTTTCCCCTCCCTTCCCCAGTTTCCTTCCATTTCGAACCTTTCGCTCTGTCTCCCTCTTTCCCAGCCCTTTTAGCGCTTGTTCATTGAGTGCAGGCCAGAAAAATCGAAGAGCATAAGATAATAAAAAAATGAAAACAAAAAGCTGAAAACAAACTCCGTTGATAAAACCAAATTTTTTTGAAACATTTAGGTTTTGAAGAACTTTAAAAAAATAACATTTCCCTGTTTTCCTTAGTGCAATTAGAGCAATCGCGCTTCAAAACCTAAATCTGATCTTTATGAATAAGCTAGTTAATAACGTGCTCGAGTTTGTGGTAAGGTCATGGCATCGTGCTGAGTTCTTTCATAAACCAAATGGAGGGAGAATTGATCGTATCTTTTTTTATTTGAAACTAAATAATTAAAACTCAATCTGAACTATATAAATAAGCTAGGTAGTAATGTGTTCGAATATGTACTTTCCCCGCTGCTTTCTTTCATTATCATATTAGTGTTTTTTTTTCCTTCTTATCGTGTCTTGTAAAAAACAAGGAGAATTGGGCATGTTTCCGTTTTATTTGTTGGGCTTTATTAATATCAAGGTGGCTTGTAAGTTCATCCTCTAGCAATTTCCGCCTAATACATCCAGTTTGAATTACTTAAAATGACATCGGATTTCAAGTGGTAACGCCACATAATTATGTTATCGGTGAAGCTTAAGGTTTTGTCCCACATTAGATTAAAAACTGAAGATCTATTTGCTGTCGGATACATCTGTTTCCGAGATTCACTAAATCCCTTTCACCTGAGGCAAGTTTATATAATGCGAGGCCTTGACCAAATATTAAGTCATTTTAGAGAGCAGGGCAGTAATAAAGATGAGAGAAAAGGGCCATTTCTTACGGATTTGACGGTAGGATATGATTTGTGGTTTAAGATAGATATACATTAAAATAATGGCGCTAGGAACTGAAGCCATATTAAGGAAGTTTAACTGTTTGTTTTTTAAAACTGGATTTAAATTTCGATTCGCGTGCTTTGATTTTTGGTTTTTTCCATTCGGTTCTCTGAACATCGGCAACCCGAAATAGTACAATCTCAAATTTGAGGAAAACGCCTTGAGCAGACATTAATGCTCCTCATCGCTCCTAGTTAAAGGAGCTTTAACAATCTAGACCGTGTCCAATTTTATAACCTTGACACCCCGTTGGCCGAGCCTTTCAATACATCTTTTGTCAATGTCTTGGGTGAGTCAGACACTGAAATGTATCTATCGTTTCAGCATTTGTAGAATTGAGCACAATGACATTCACTGAGATGTCCCCATTTAACATCTAGGTGCCATACCAATATTTTGCTGTATGTTACAAAGAAAACTCAAGCATTATACAGAAATCGGGAGGCAAAATGGATGGTTTAACACGAATCAGCTTCGGCATCATTTGTGTGATGGCGATTTTTGGAAACAGTTTGACCATTGTGATGTTCGTGATGGAGAGGCAGTTGCTAAAGAAGTCATACAACGTGTTAATAATGTTTCTGGCGATATCTGATGTGCTGACAGCAGTCAACGTCATTATAAGTCCATATTTTGTCCTTGGAGATGCGTTTCCTTATCCACAGAATCCTATCCTAGGAGAAATCTTCTGTCGCTTCATATACAACCGAATGCTCGTATATCAACTCATAGTTTTCTCAGTTTACATAACTTTGGTGTTGACGGCAGAGCGATGGTTTGCAGTTGTAAGACCTCACCAATACAATCACATATTCAGCCGTAAAAAGGTCCTTAGCTACATTACACTGTCCTGGGCGTGGTCGTTTGTTCTCACCCTTAAACGAGTGATAGATTACTCCTTTAATCCATCTGGGGACAAAACCTGCGTCAGAAAAGATTCAGTGGTATCTACTGTTAATACTGCCTGGTACGTTACTCAGGTGGTCTTAAAGATGGTCATCCCATGCGTTGCAAAGTTGACTGGAATGGTAATAGTTGCCAGTTGTACTTTGATCGCCTTATACCTTTCCAAGCAAATCGTTTTTCTCTTGATCATCATGGGAAAACGGAACTTCATAAACCTTCACATACCTTCACGTCATTTCTGACTTTCATGACCAATTTGACTCAATCGAGTTAACTAACTTTTTAAAGATTCGCTTCAAAATAATGAGTAAATAAGATCACCGAAGACGGGCACGGAACTATCGGTCTTAAAGGAAAGGACGCAGTCACCCGCAGTTGAAGATAGATCGCGAGATCGGCGGAAGTCAGTGTTAGGGTTAGGGTTCTCCTGCTTGTGGTATTTACTTAGTGCTAACTGTGGGTGTGTTCTGTATCGTATGCTTGTCTCCCGACCTATGTTTGTGAGCAGGGATGGCGCAGTGGTGAGAGCACTCGCCTCCCACCAATGTGGCCCGGATTCGATTACCAGACTCGGCGTCATATGTGGGTTGAGTTTGTTGGTTCTCTACTCTGCACCGAGAGGTTTTTCTCCGAGTACTCCGGTTTTCCCTTCTCCTCAAAACCAACATTTGATTTGATTTGCGTTAACTCGTTAATTTCAATTTACAGTGTCCCCTATTAGTGCTCTACAGCGCTAGAAGATTAGACACAAAGTTCCTTTCCTTTCCTTTCCTTTCCTTTCCTTTATTATATTAGCAATTTTAAGCCATAGTGCTAGTAATAACATCCAAAATATTAACACTGTTTTAAATGAGGATCTTGCTAGAGTTGAAAAATGGCTAACTGCTAACAAGCTTACTCTTAACGCATCTAAAACTAAGTTTATGTTGATCGGATCAAGGCAAAGGCTAAGCACGTTTCACAACCCTCCATCACTTATGATTGACGGTGAACCTATAAGTCGAGTTACTTCTACGAAATCTCTAGGTGTTCATATTGATCAGACTTTGTCTGGAATGTTCATATTGAGAATTTATGTAAGATAATCGCGTCTGGTATTGGAGCGTTGAGGAGAGTGAGGTCTTGCGTTCCACATGAGATTCTCAGATCAATCTTCATGTCGTTTATACAGCTTCACTTTGAATACTGCAATTCTGTCTGAGGATGTTGCGGCAAAACCCTAGCCAGTAAACTTCAAAAACTTCAAAATCGCGCTGCGCGTACTCTAACTTACTCGAACTATGAAGCCAACGCTGATAACTTTATCCAAAAACTTGATGATGGATAAAACTTGATTCTCAACGAACAATCCATAAGACTGTGATGGTTTTTAAGTCCCTTAATGGTCTTATTCCCCATGACCTTAGTTCTAAATTTGTTGACCGTTCTAGCGTCTCCAGTTACTCCTTAAGGGACACAGAGGGCAAACTAGCTATCCCACAGCCACGCACAAACTATATGAAATATAGCTTCAGCTATTCTGGAGCAGTTCTTTGGAATGTTCTACCAATCGAGTTGCGGCAGCCTGATTCCCTTAGAGCGTTCCGGGCTGGCTGCGAGCGTTTCTTTTCATCAAGTTAAATCTACAAATTTTACACACGGCACTCATGTAAAGCAGGTTTTATTTTATCATTTAAGGTGATTCTTTACTAATAGAAGTTGTCGTAAGATTTTCTTTAAACTTTTCTCGATTGTTCCCTACATTATGGCGACTCAAAATGCGGAATTTAAAAAATAGGTCACCTGGCTCGTTTGGGAGATATTAGGGGGCTTACGCAACAGGAAGGCTGGCAGACTCAGGACTGCAGAATGACGAAAAAATATCGCGTAAGATTGGGAATGTACAGTCTTGCGCGACATTTTTTTGTCATTCTGCCGTCCTGAGTCTTCCAGCCTTCCTGTTGCGTCAGCTCCCTAGTACCTGCTCAAGTTACTCATTAATCAGTGCGACCTCGTCTACGTTTTGCAGGAACAGGAAGTACAGCTTTAACGTAATTCTTGAAATAACAAAACAGGTGTATTGTGTTGTTCAAAAGGAATAATTTAATGTTTGTTTTATGGCACAGGCACACGTCTTGAAAAGGCACAGACTACAAATGTTCCTTGGGTGCATGATCTCGAGTTGTGCCCACGAGTGATGGCTACGAATACTTTTTCCCTGTAACTTTTATTTCTGACGCAAATGTTTGAAAAAAATTTCAGAGCACAAAGAGGAGGAGTAAGAAAATAAAATTATGCCAAAAAAAAGACAGGTCACCAACCTCGTTTAGGAGAAAATAGAAAGCAAACCAAGCTCGACCCCTCAACAACACGTCCCCCCGAGGACGCGGTTTCACTTTCACTCTCGGACTGAAATGACACTTTAGCATCATCAAGGTTATCACTCGACTTTTTTTTGCGAGAGTCTAAAACGTTTCTTAACCTTTTGTAGGAGTCTGGTACTCTGGTTTCCCATCCGGCTTCACGTGGGGATTGTGTAAGCTAGCTCAACTGCCATACGACTTTCGCGTCCATATGTACAGAATCTACTTCATAATTGAGTGAGCATAATTTGGGAATTCTGGCATAATTTTGGCATAATTTGGCAAAATTTCGAGCACTGCTAATAGCATATGCCACTCTTAGGAGCACAATCCGCCAAGGCCTACCCATTCCCAGTAACCAAGAGAGTATACTCTCTTGCAGTAACAAAATCCCTGCAGTTCCCAGTGATATAATCCAATTTTTTCGCCGAAAAATCAGGTCAATCCCAGCTCCCAGTTTACAAATTCATGACCCTCCTTCAAGTACTAACCATGCATATATGCGTGGAAATATTGGCTTCTGGTTAAACTTCAGTCAAAACGTTATGATAGTGTGTTCACAGTACTGACTAACTGACGTGACAGCTATCACGTGCACAGTCTGAAGTCTCGACGATGAGTCCCAATTTCGACCACATTATACCATTCCACTGACAAGAAATCTAGAAAGCCAGTTTTTTTTGCAAACGAGAATAAAAGCGAAAAAAGCACTACTTCGTCGCGAATTTCACTATGATAAAAACTTGTTCAGAAATGAAAGTAATTGATAAGACTGCATTTGTCTCCATAGTAAATAGTGTTGACTTTTAAAGAAAATTTAAATTAGTGAGGTGTCTTAGCTCACCAGGTAACTGCTGTCATAGAGTGATTTCCATAGCTGATGTAACTTGTTTGTCAATATTTGTCCCGCAACGTGTTTTATAGAAGTTTAATTTTGAGGCATATCTTGTATTATGTGGGTAGATGCTGCTCACGTAACGTAATATTGGTTCAACAATGCAAACTCTAAACATTGTAATTCTAACCAATCAAATCAATTTAAGAGCGGAAGGGCGCTTTCAGTGTTCTTGCCATACTGAGTGGCAAAACACATTATTCGAACGATATTTTTTTGCTTGCCACAGTTAAGAGTTTCTTTAAATGTGACTGGTAAGCACTGCCCCCAGCCTGGGGCCCGTTTCTCGAAAGTCCCGAAATTTTACGGTCCCTTTTCGGGTGTCACAATTCCGTTTGTATTTCAAGAACGGAGAGGATTTAAGTCGTCACACTTCACAGTCCTTTTTCTTTTTGTTACCTTAAAAACATGTTAAAAGATCGGCTTTCCAAAACAAGCGGTTGGCAGTTTCATAAATGACTTTTCGGGCCCGAAAACTGGGTTTTCGGGGCTTTCGAGAAACGGGCCCCTGGCCCCAAAAGTTTTCGGGTCTTTTGAGAAACGCACTCCTGGACCGAGATTGTGGCATATGTAGCTATATGTAATGTGTATGGATAAATTAAAAAAATTCCGAGGAATATGAGACATTTCGAGGAAGTGTTTGATCATTTTGATAGCTTTGGTCAAGAGTTTAATGTTGTAAAAATTAATTAATCCAAGCTGGACCTTCCAAAACAACAGCCGATCCAATCATATAGCGTGTTAGGACTAATTTTCAGCACGCAACTAAAAGACCAAAAATCTTAACCACAGTATTGTTTTAGCATGTCCTCCCGAAGTCTTCATGCAAGGAATATTTTCAAGACTTTCTACTTTAGATGCCTTGTGTTGCTAGGATAAATGACTCGGTAAACAACCGTTTCTCCGATACATTTACTTTGTTTTTAAAATAGATCTAACTTTTGGAAGAATTCATAACGAGCAAGCATTTGATACACTGTAGCCGGCACAGAAATGTTACAAGATGGCAAGCGGTGTTTTTACTTTGAGTTGAGGTTTAAATTGATCAACCAAATGGTCAATAACTTGTAGTTTTACATCCTTTGTTTATCTTTGGTAAAATTCTGTTGCGGTCCCTTCACGAAACGTCGAAATTTCCATTTTAATCAGTGCTTGCCTTGAAAGCAAATTCAGTTCGCACAAAAAGTGTTTGATTAAAATCTATGTACAGCGGTGTCCCCAATTAGTGCCCCAGGGAGACTTGACACTTGAATAAAGTTCATTATTAGTTCATTTACAACCTTCATTCAAATACCACCACTTCGCCCATGTTAGAGATGAAACTATATTCCTTTAAAAACCAAATTGTTTGTCTTTTCTTCGAAAGTAAAGTCGAAAGTAATAATTTGCTGACTTGGACTTGTAACTGAGTTTAATTCAGTGCCTCATCTAAATTCTTCAAAAGATATTCTTCATTTTATTTTCGCATTTTAAGCTTGTAATAGACAACTGATCGCACCAAGATGATTCCCAGGCCTATCCTAGCCTCTCTCCATTTTCTCTTAAATTAACAATTTGATGGGTTCTTTGTGAATGAGACGACTTCCTTGTCAATTTGCCTACTGTAATTAGGCTTGACGGTAAACATTACCTTAAGTTTGGCAAAATGTATCAATCGATAAAAGCTTTGGCCAGGTGGACCATTTACGACTAAATCAGTGACAGTTGTCCAAAATGACTCGAATGCCTTATCCTGTTGTCATTTCCTCCTTAATGAACTCGTTGATAAGCTCTTTGTGTTTAGGTCTACTTTTGGGGCAGATTAACTTCTTAAACTATAGATCATTGTTTCTTCTATTCGGTAAAAAAAGTTATGGAAGTATTCTCAGATAAAGCCATTTCGGCTCTGTGAACATTTGAAAGACTTTCACCAGGTAGTGCTCAACAGAAAAAAGGAGGAATTGCTCGTATTTGAAGGTAAGTATTATGCTTGAGATGGATACTAATCCTTTAATTGACAAAAAGTACTTTTTCGATGGTGAATTCCGCACACTTCGCAACTCTCCGCACTCCTAAAAGATTGGACCCTTTTCTACTAAAGCACAGTAGATTGTTGTTAGCTTAGCCGTTAAACTAGGTGTAGAAGGGAAATTTCCTGTAAATAGTAAAGACTAAAATGCTGGAACATTCAGACGCTTAAGTTCACTCAAGGCCATACACTTCCTCCCTAACACAATCTCCAGCTATTTTTTCTCATCCCCCGGCCATAAAGTTTATCTACCTATAGATGCCTATAGGGCTCCTTTGACTGTTGGTGATTTACCAAAGTAACGAAAATGCAATGCACGAAGTCTGCGATGAGGAGTTCGAGCGCAAATCCCAGAAGAACTTTTTTTTTTCAAAGCAACCCTTAACTCGTGGGACCAACGCGAGATGAAACGAATAAAGTTTTCGCCCTTGTGAAGGCTCAAGGGTTTTGCAAGCACTATTTTCTTCTTTTAAACGGGCTGTCAAAAAGGATATATTAATTTTAGTTTAACATCTAACTTTCTCGAGAACTCGGCTCAAGTTTTTTATAACCTGTTGGATTTTTGTTGTCAGTTCACTTTAGTTTAGAAAATGAAACATTTGCACAGAAATATTTTTGACTGATTACTAGCAGTAGCGCGGTGATCTTTGAACAAAGTTAATCTGTAATAGTTAAATTCTATTATTTTCTCAAGATGCCCCCAAAATCTTATGAGTTGCTTTGTAGCAATATGAAGATCGCCAGTTTTGCACGCAAGTAAAAAAGCAAAAATATTAACCACAGTACCGTTTTAATATGTCTTCGCAAAGCCTTAATTCACGTAAGGAAGATTATCATGGATCTGGGCGAAAAGCTTCCTAGCTGAACTGAGTGAATTCAAATGATCCGTTTTGGAGGTATCACGTCGAAACTGATTTTAATGAAATGTTTCTTATATTTACTGCGACCTTATGTAATTTCGCACCATCCCAACACAATTTACATGTTATATTATTCAGCTGCCCCTGAATAAAAAATAACATTACAAAACAATCGCGATTGATGTCTTGTAATGCTAGGCTTCTGGTAATAAATGATTCGGCAAACAATCCTTTCCCCGATACATTTGTTTTTAGAATAGATCTAACTTTTGGAAGAAGTCATAACGAGGAAGCCTTTTTACAAAAATCTTACTATACACTTTAGCACAGAAATATTACAAAAACATAAGCAGTAATTTTCCTTTGAAGGTTTATAAGGATGCAAATGACCAGTAAGTTGTTCTAGATCTCTTACACCATTTATCACTTTAAGTACACTTCTGTCTCGTTCCCTTGACAAAAAGTCGAATTTCATCTTATAATAGACTTGCATTATGTAAACATTATGTTCTCACACTGCCACCACGACCACGTTAAAATGAAACTACAACGGTATACATTGTTTTTACTGAACAACAAAATTGTTTGTCTTCGCACATAATTCACTGTCGAGTCTTCGAAGCGCAATTTCTTTCAATTCTTCATTTAAAGCCTGTAAAAGAAGAATAAAGCAAAATTGTGGAAATCCCATGCTTAATTTTATTTTCACATTTGGTCGTCTTACAACTGGTCATAATAAAATAATTCCCAGGCCTTATTCTCTCTCCATTTCCTCTTAAATTTAAGCAATTTTATGAGTTCTTTGTGCATGAGACAACTTTCATGTCAACTTGCCTAATTAATAAGCTTTAGATAATTTTTCATATTCGATACAAAAACGTTCTCTTTTTTGTTATTGGATAAAGCTCTTTTAGCGGTTTTTGAGTCGTACTTCAGTCAAAGGGGAACAGATAATTATCAGAAAACATGATAGCCATCTCTCCTATTTGATGGTAAGAGATGATGATGGCAACTATCCGTAACTTTACAAGGTGGACCGTAACTTACAGTACAAGGT
>NC_090888.1:69152773-69155273 GCF_036669925.1 Montipora capricornis | reverse complement strand
ACACCGGAGTTAATTCAAAATAGGCCTATCAGTATTTTTCTGTAAATTACAAAGAAAATGACTGGTCTATGAACAAAACGGTTTTCAAGCGCACAAAATGGATCGCTTAAAGCAAATCAGCTACGGCATCATTTGCGTGATGGCGATTTTTGGAAATACTTTGACCATCGTGATGTTCGTGATGGAGAGACAATTACTAAAGAAGTCATACAACGTGTTAATAATGTTCCTGGCGATATCTGATGTGCTGACAGCAGTCAACATCATCATAAATCCAATTTTTATTCTCGGAGATGCGTTTTTCTATCCACAGAATGCCATATTGGGAGAAATCTTCTGTCGCTTCATATACAACCGATCGCTCTTATTCCAGCTCATATGTTTCTCAGTTTATATATCCCTGGTGTTGACGACGGAGCGATGGTTTGCAGTTGTGAGACCTCACCAATACAACCACGCATTCAGCCGTAAAAGGGTCCTTGGCTATATTACACTGTCGTGGGTGTGGTCGTTTCTCCTCATGCTTAAAGCTGTGATAGACTTCTCCTTTAATCCATCTGGGGATAACAGCTGCTCAAAAATTGACTCAGGGGGATCCTCGTTTAATACTGCCTGGTACTCTGCTCAGGTGGTCTTAAAGATGGTCATCCCATGCCTTGCCATGATTGGGCTCTACATCCACATGACTTTAAAGACCACCTATTCTCCGACTGCGTCTGCGGAGAGCAAAGCCAGGCTGAAGGCAAAGTTGACTCGAATGGCGACAGCTGCCAGTTGTACTTTGATCGCTTTTTACCTTCCCAACCAAATCGTCTTTCTCTTGATCATCATGGGAAAAAAGGAAGTGGGTGAACCATTACATACATTCACGATATTTCTGACTTTTATGACCACTTGTGTCAATCCATTTATTTACGGGCTAAGCAACAAAAATTACCAACAACGTTATTGGCGCATCTTGTCCACCATTTTCCCTTGCCTAAGAAGAGGCAACCGCGCGAGGGTGGAAGATTTAGCGGCTTCGGATGGCGTAAGACTCCGTCGAATTAACTCAGGAAGCAGTTGAAGTCAGATTGTGTAAGAAAAGTCACAAAAGCGGCATTATACAAAGGTGGCAACAAAACAATTTAGTTGCGAGCTCAGCGGAAATTGGATCGTTTTTAGACTTCAGCGGCTGTCCATTTTTCCTCAAACCAAATGCTAATAATAATAATAATAATAATAATAATAATAATAATAATAACAAGAATAACAATAATAATAATAATAATAATAATAATAATAATAATAATAATTATAATACTTTAGAAACGAACGATAAACAAGATAAAATCTGACGTGTCGGAGTAGTCAAGACTCCATTATGAAGGAAAAATTATATCAGATAATGCAAATTACAGTATTTAAAGCGATTTTTGGCGCGAAGATTTAACCCTTTCAGCCCCGATAGTGCCAAATGGCACTTATAGATTTTACTCTGTCTAACGCCAGACGATTTTACTCGTCAATGGGGAACCCCTCGGGGCTTAAAGGGTTAACAAAGGTGCGAAGATTATAAAAATACTTTGGAGTCTGATTGCACGTTGAGATTAGGCTTTAAAGCTCTTATGAGAAGCATTTCGTGCACTAAATCGGTCAAATTTGTTTCTGGATTTCTTAAGCACTTCGAAACGCTTTAGCAGGTCCTGAGGCACCACCGTGGTCCAGCCTGTGTTTGGTTGCCGGAAATTGAACGGGAGCTAAATGTGAAAGAAACAAAGCCACCAATTGTAAATCAACAGTGTGTTGTTTATAGTTTTCAATGTGACCTGTGTGATGTGGGATATGTAAGTTACACACGCGTACATTTACATAATCGTGCAAAAGAACATAAACAACAATCCTCAGACATTGCCAAACACTAAAAGAGTCTGCACGGAACGATGCCTCAGGACCTGCTAAAGCGTTTCGAAGTGCTTAAGAAATGCAGAAACAAATTTAACTGTTTAGTGCACGAAATGCTTTTCATATGAACTTTAAACCCAAATGTCAACGTGCGATCAGACTCCATTCTTGCCAAAGTATTTTTATAATCCTCGCACCCTTGTTTAATTCTTCGCCCCAAAAATCTATGGCGTGTGATTCCCGACAAGACTCAACATCAAATTCTGGTTTGCACACGTTTCATTTTGTTACTCAAATTGTGTTCTGTGTTCAAATTGTTAAAATCAAATTCTGTTTTGTTTTTCAAATTCTATTCTATTTTGAATTGTGTTCACTAAATTCAGTTCTGTCTCCCAAATTCTATTTTACTTTGAAATGGCAATTTGCCTAAATTATATTCTCTTGCAAAGCGGTGATTCGCTCAAATTCAATTCTGTTTCACGTTCGGATTTATAAATTCTATTTTGTTTGTGAGCCTCGGACCGAGTGTACCGCGGCCAAGTGAAGAAGGATTTCCCACATTTGCTTGTTCTTTCGAAAAATGGCGGCTAAAAGGGCTAACGGTGTAGCAGTTCGT
>NC_090888.1:69140273-69145273 GCF_036669925.1 Montipora capricornis | reverse complement strand
GGTGTATTCCCCAGAGCTTTGAGATGATACCTTTTGTTTGAGACTAAATTTTAATATACCGGAAGACTCCGAAGAATCAACTAATTTTGTTGAGTGTCTTGTGATTATTTCGTGTAACTTGCCATTTTATCAGCATCTCCTCCTGTTGATATATATGTCCCCTGTCTCATCCAGGAAACCAATATGCATCGGCTTTCATTGCCATTTGAAAGAACCAGCTATTTAGCTTTCAAAACATCAGGGAAGTTTGTGCCAAAGTACTTTCAACCCCATGGCCACAGAGCTCGACAAGGGAATCGCTAATTTCACTCGTTCCAGAGATTCAAACCCGATTCTGGACAAATTATGAGATGTTTCAGATGGCATATCTCCATTTATACAAATAAAATCAAGTTGCACCGTCCACGGCATTGTAAGAACAAAATGGAGCAAATTTTTTTGTACACTTTTGGCGGATTAGTCTCGAGAACTTCGCGAGAGCTCCGCGCAATCACGATGGCATTTTCACTTCCGGCGTTTCAACAGCCAATCAGATCACGAGTTTGGTCGGCCAAAATTTGGCCAACCGTCCGGAATTCTTGAGAGACTTTTGGTCAGGCCCAATTTTAGCGAGCGACGACATAAGAGAACATATGGGCGAAGCTAAAAATGGGCCTGATCGCAGGTTAGCAATAGCATGACATCATCAGATATGGCAGAGAGATGCTGTTTCTTTGAAGTGTCAGTCTTTGCTTCTTCCAATCTTTTGGGCCATTTACTGTTAATGAATTTTAAAATAAGTATGATCAAGTAACAACATTAATAAAAATGTTCAATTACAATTAAACCACTCAATTAAAATAAGAGTATGTAAGCACATATGTTGTGAAATGTGTTAGTTGATTATGAAAACAGTCATCCCACCCCTCCTCTTTCAGGCAATTGACCCTAGCTCAGCTTGCTCTATCAGTAGTGAGGATATCAATGACATCACCTATTAATATTAATGTGCCAACTGCAGCCTTATTGGATGCTGAAACAAAGGGTTCTTTTGTTCAGTGGTAGGCAAATTTAAATATCAAAAGAAATTTGACGTCAAACAGGTATCTTCCCTATAAAAGGAATTTTATAATTATGAAAAGCAGTCCCCATTAAAAAGCTGTTAATGTGAAGAAAATCTGGTCCACAATCTTTCATCAAAATATATTTTGTTCAATTTACATGCAAAGTTGAAAATCCATAGACTCGCTACTAAAAAAAATCTCCATATACACACATACAAAGGATTTCAAATTCCAGGGAGAGGAAGGGTACAGAAAGACCAAAACACTTAAAGAAACCTCATTAGAATTTCCAGATGGGTGAAGGGGTGTCAAAATGCACCTTTTGTGGGGGAGGTATGGACATTTTATGGAACTACACATTGAAGAAAAAAATCCTGCTAAATAAATCTCAAGCCTTTTTCTAAAAAAGCAGTTGACAGGTTTAATTAAGCTACTGCATAATTGTACAAAATGTTAATGTTGATAAACAAAAAGGAAAAAAAAAACATTATTTTATGTTTATTAACACAGCTAATAGCTAAAGAATGGTTTCTTCAAAAGACATGCATTTCAGTCACTCTTCAGTCCTAACAATTTGGGAATTTGATAATGGTTAAAATAGTCCCCATAATGGACAATTTAAACATAGAAGAGACTTGCAAAAAATATTCAAAATCACAAAATGTAGGTGGTAGGATTCATGAATTATAAATTGTGGCATTTGCATTACCTTGGTGCAAGCTTCTCATCTCTGCAAAACTGCATCATTGGTACAAACCTCTGTATAACACACACATGTCAAGATGCTTATCTTTGCACCCAGTCCACTTCTTTGACAAAACCTGATCATTATCTATGGCAGTCAGAATGTCTCCTTCTGGCATAGCAGGGAACCATTTAACCAGGATTTCATAATGTTATACTGACCCCCGGATGAAGTTTTCCATAAATATCCACTGACATTCTGCTGCTTGCAATTGAATGCATAACCAGGTTGGATCCAAACATAATTGGACTAATAAAGTTGTGTTTTGCTACACTTTGCAGGAAATCAACGGCCATCACTTTTTTGACAGGCATTGTTCTTGTGTCACTAAAGCGGTAAGCCTTCCACTGCACTTTTCAGAATAAATACCAAAATATCGTTCAAAATCATTCTTGAATTTATTTTTAGGCCTTTCAGTCTTTTTCGACGCTGTAGAGCCACAAAATCTACACAAGTTTCCTTTTTTTTTTTCCTGTGGGCATCAGCATCCGCTACCTCAACGCCTAGGAGTAAATCAATCAAATATGGGCGCCATTATTAACAGCACATCGCAAATCAAAAGGGTTTTGCTAAAAGCAGGCCCGCGGCCCACGGCCCGCCACGGCCCAGCGGCCCAGCGGCCCGACGGCCCGAGGGCCCAGCGGCCCGCGGCCCACGGCCCGCGACGGCCCGGCGGCCCGGCGGCCCGGCGGTCCAGAGGCCCGGTAGCCCACTCCTCATTTTCCACGGTTTTTCTGTCCAGTGGTAAATCAATGCGCATGCACAGATCTGCATCGGGTTTGGGCGTGCAAAATGGACGACGGTGAGTTTGAATTCGTTTTCCATTTTAATCATTTGAATCCTTGTTTCTGTTTGTTGTTGTAAACAGACGAAAACAACAGAGAATGGCAACATTTTTCACTTAGCAACATGCAACGAAAGAAAGGATCGAAAAGGATTGAAATGATTATTAAAATGGTAAACGAATTCAAACTCACCGTCTTTCATTTGCGCGCCCAAACCCGATGCAAATCTGAGCATGCGCGTGGATTTACCGCTAAACAAGACACCGCGGCAAAATGAGTGCGCATGCTCCGCTTCGAACAAATTTGATTCATTTGATTCGAGCTTTTGAGCTCTTTGTTTTTGAGTTTATTCGGCGGTGAAGGAAAAGTTCTATTGGACCTTTTGATGATCAAGATCTCCCGCTCAACATTGACTCGACAGAAAAACTAAACAGTAGTTCCGAGTTGTTTCCAACGAGAAAGTCAAAAGAGGTAAGCTTATTTTAGGCATGAAATATTTATTTGTTTATGTCATTTCCATGGAAGTTATCTTTGCCAAACCATGTTTGCTCGTGTTTCGGTCACACCGTTGAAGACCTAAAAGTTGTAAATTTTAAACTAATAACATTTTTCGTTTACTGTTTTTCGCCTAAGGGCAATTCCTCTAAAAACGCGGAGGGTTTTGACAAAACAGAAGGTTTAACCTCTGACATGTGCTACGAGAGCCATGGATTTTTCTGTGACCTGGTTCTCCACAGCAAGAGCAATGGTTTGTATGGTCATGATGGTGATGCTCTTTCTTTTCCAGCTCTGTGTTGCTTTGCACGACACACCAGGTTGTGGTATGATTAAATTTAATTGATCTCTAGATTTCTGTTGATTTCATTGTCCCAGTCATCTGACCTGAAGAAATCTTGTGGAAAGTGTTGATATCTGGCTGGCTGTCATTTTGACTGTCATTACTTTCAAGATGTGAGCAACTGTTTTTATCTGCATTGTTAGACAAAACCTCTTATTAAGGGAGTCAGTTAAGTTGTTTAGTTTTTTTATAAAGGGATCTTTACAAATAGAGCACAGATTTCCATGTTTTTTTCAAGTATCTTAAGTGACATCTGTGCATGAAAATGACCAAGTGATAATAATATTATTGTTTTACTTTGATCAGTTTCCTGTTGTTTCTTAAACATGTCATTTATTCTTATTGCAGTGCTTGAGTCCAAAATTCTTCCTGGTGTGTGTGTGCTGATCTGGTCTGGTATTTTATTGGTTTTATGATGAAAAAAGCCAGGGTTGTTATTCATCTCTCATTTTTTCCTGCATGAGATCCTGCATGATGACAACAGTATTACAGCAAATTAAACATCACAGATGTGAGCATGTCAGTGATTAATACAAGATGGTTTCCAAACAGCTCTTCAAAATTGTCCAGAAAAGGGACGATAATTATTTACTTGCCACACCTTCTAAGTCAATGTTTGAACAAGCAAATATAATTTGGTTTTTTAATTCAAGTAAACTGTTTTACTTTCATTAATACAGCTGTATGTTATTTTAGTCTTTCTCTTGCTGAGCATGGGTTTGGATATTAACTTCTGAGAATGCTCCTACTTGTATACGGTACTTACAACAATAAAATTAGAGAGAGATTTGAGTTACTGTATATTGTGTTTTGTGGTAACACATATACCATAGTAGTTGTTGTGGTTGTTGTTGTTGAAAAGGAATCAGATAGAGTCATTGTGGGTCCAGATAGAGCCATTGTGGGTCTATCATTGGGTAGTGAAACTGGATCAGTTGTGCATAATAAAATGTTAGAGTATGAAGCAGAATGCCTCTGGTTTTGCTGGATGTATGATTACATTCCTCTCTCAGTATCTTTACACACAGTGCAAAATTTAGGCTGGATTTTTGCTGGTGCAATGCATGCAAAAGTGAAATCAGTATTTTCCAAACACATGCAGGTGAATGGTTTCTTATTTCATTATCATGATTCTCATGTCTCCCCACCCTCATCCCAGCAAGGCTCTACAAGGTGATTGACAAAGCCGGAGAAAAAAATTACAGTTACCAGCCAGCTGCAGGAAAAATACTGGAGAATTAGGGAAGCAGATGTTTGAAAGTGCAATAGCTGTTGAGTTTTATTCTTCAGTTATCGAGGTTCCATATGTATAAAACTTAAATATGGATTGCGTTAAAATCAGAAAAGAACCAATTCACCGTTGTTGTTGAAAAAAGTGTATGCCGGGCAAACCAAGTTGCATCTCGGTAGCCTGAAAGTTAAGTAAGAAATAATTTGCCTGTGTTTATTAACAAATACACCAATACATCACTAACGTTTCATGTTAAACTGGAGAATTAGGGAAGCAGATGTACGAAGGTGTAATAGCTGTTGAGTTTTATTCCTCAGTTATCGAGTTCCATAAGTATAAAACTCAAAAATGGATTGCT
>NC_090888.1:69122773-69132773 GCF_036669925.1 Montipora capricornis | reverse complement strand
TAATCAACGGGAAAAAACGAGGATATTTATTATATCTCTGAGGTTAACCGGCGCGCGGGCAAGGAAACTAGTCAAAGTGGAGCGGAAGGTTCAACTGCCACAAAGAATGCCGTCCCAAAATCCCAAAAACTAAATCTTCTTGGCTGTTAAGTTTGAAATAGTTGCTTGCAAGATTCAAACAGTTTTCAGTACAAGTTCATGCAACGGAAATGACATGAAAAACTCGCTAGATGATGTTTTGTCGAAATTTTACATTTAGCGGGCTGTACAGCGGGCCGTACCACAGGCTCCCCAAGCTGAAAATACGTGGTGTATGCGACAGTTTGTGTATATAGAGAATTGTATGGGAAAATCACCGATCGTAAAAAAAATTGTGTAAATAACTATCTCATTTGAAATAAAGTTTTCCTACCTCAAATGTGTGACCAACTTGTTTCTTTAGCCGAGTTTCGAGCCATTCTGACGCCGTTTAGTGAAGTCATCCGGAAGGCCGTTACTGAAATAATAGGAAGGCCGGTAACTCCATTCATCGCCGGCCAGACCTCACTCCACAAATCGTTTTCTCCTCAACAGGAAAAGTCCCGAATCGCAATAAAAACAACAGTTCCATAAAGCCCAATAAATTCCCCTCCAAATACGTGTGTTTCGGCGGCCGAAAGACTCGTGGCGAACGAGAACTTTGCCTAAAAATTCACCTCTTCGGCTTTCCTCAGAGGCTTGTGACCGGGTAGTCAACAACGGAAACTCGCAAGATGGTTTCAGCCTCAACTCTGATTGGACCATTTGAATTTGACCGCGCGCTGGCAACACGACCGTTGTTGACTGCCCGGTCACAAAGCCTGGGGATCCGCGTTTAATATTGCCTGGTACGCTGGTGAAATGGTCTTTGAGGTGGTCATACCGTGCCTTGCCATAATTGGCTTGTATACCCATATGACTTTAAAGACCATTCATTCTCCAACTGCGTCTGCGGAGAGCAAAGCTAAACTGAAGGCAAAGTTGACTCGAATGATAACAGCTGCCAGTTGTACTTTGATCGCCTTATACCTTCCCAACCAAATCGTCCTTCTCCTTTCTTTCACCGGGAAAACGGAACTTGGTCAACCGTTGCATAAATTCATGTCATTTCTGGCTTTTTTGACCACTTTTGTCAATCCATTTATTTACGGGTTGAGCAACAAAAATTATCAACAACGCTATTGGCGTATCTTGTCCGCCATTTGCCTTTGCCTAAGGAGGACCAGTCACGGTAGTGTGGAAGATTTAGAGGCTGCAGATTACGTAAGACTCCGTCAATTTAACTCACTTGCCGAAGAATCACCGGGAGTGGAAGTAATTAGTAGTAAATAAGGTCAAGTTGTAGGCCTTTTTCTGAGTTTTAGCGGAATCGCTCGTCCATCTAGTAAGTTTTACTTTTATTAATTTTATTTGTGTGTAAAGTTTTACATACTGAGAGATCTGTAAATTGGTAATGCAAGGATTTGTTATGCAGTAGCGCCTTTTCCCTTTTCATAATGTAAGGCAAACTAATAATAATAATAATAATAATAATAATATTAATATTAATAATAATAATAATCACGTTTTTTACCCTCGGATTTCAGAGTATCTAGTGGCTAATATGTCCAAGCATTGAAGATATTAAATTTTTAAGAATCCCAACTGGCGGGAGGCAAACCAGTTGGCTATTGTACAAGTGCGCCAGGAAATTGAACCAGGGACTACCTGGAACAAATTCAGTGAGTGGTCAGAACGCGGTCTTGAACTCGGGATCTCGGGATCTCAAGGCGCGGGCCCCTAACCACTCGGCTTAAAGACAGTTCCGTCTTTCCTATGTGTGTGTATTTATCATGGGTTATGTAGCCCTTTGTCTGGGGTGTTCTATGAAATGTTCATGATTACAATTGCTTCCTTAGCGGAGGGTTGGTATATATACAGTGCAGCTCTCATTTATATTCATTCGCGTCTTACGAACGTCCTTGCATCCCCAACTGAAATTAAATACTCAATGACCAGATGCTGTTTTTTTTTCTTTCATATGAGTATCACAAGCACTGTGCATGAGAATTAACGCGTTTATTGTACCATCGTTGTACTAGCATCGTTCCAGTCTGGTCTGTAAATATTCAGTTTGTTCCCCGTTTACTTGTTGAAAGATTCATCATTTTTCTTGTAAAGACACAATAAAGATGGTCGCACCCAACTCTTGTTGGCAAACCCCAAAAGTGGTTGCTTATTTGGTGAGAAATATTTTATATTCCTTTGAGCGGGAAGCGAATTAGAATGTTAATTATCTCCAGTGAAGTGATTCTAAAGGAAAGCTTCATTTATATTATTGTGTTCAGTTACGAATAAGTTCATCAAGCCATCAAAAACTTTCATGCAGATTTGTCTGCTCCTGTTTGAGTTATTAATGTAGATTTTGCATGTCATTTTTATCAAAAATGTCTTCCTCACGTGGTTGACACAGCAACGTAATAGACCGACTTTGATATATTAAAATTCAGTCCGAAACAAAAGACATAATGTCGAGGCTCTGGGGAATAAATGAGTTAATACACCTTATTCCAAAATGGCCGCCATTTAAATATTCTTTTGTTTTTATTCAAATTAGCCCTTGATGCCTCGTTTTTAAGCTTAAAATTCAAAAGAATATTTCATCTTGAACGAGCCAACAAGGGGCAATTTGTATGCGCATAAGCGGCCATTTTGGAATAAGGTGTATTCCCCAGAGCTTTGAGATGATACCTTTTGGTTGAGACTAAATTTTAATATACCGGAAGACTCCGAAGAATCAACTAATTTTGTTGAGTGTCTTGTGATAGGGTTAATGACCTCTCTGCTTTTTTTCACCAATGAACATATTCTTTTAAAATTTTAAATGTAGCAGGTCTATTGTCCTAGATAAAATTTTATGTTAATGAATTTTAATGTTAAATGATTCACAGCACAAACAGGAGGAGTAAGAGAATAAAATTATGCCAAAAAAAAGATAGGTCACCAACCTCGTTTACGAGAAAACAGAAAGCAAACCAAGCTCGATCCCTCAACAACACGTCCCCCCGATGGCGCGGTTTTACTTTCACTCTCGGACTGAAATGACACTTTAGCATCATCAAGGCTATCACTCGACTTTTTTTTTTTGCGAGAGTCTAAAAAGTTTCTTGTTTTGCTCTTTACTGCTGTGCTCTGGAAACTGCCATTCTTCTTTCTAGCGAGCTTTCCCACACGAAAGGTAGCCATTTTGAAATATTTTTGGTCAAGTTCGATATATCAATGTTCACACATGGCTACGAGTCTTTATGGTTAAATTCTAACATTATTTTGTTTAGAAATATCCGTTGAGATTTGTGAGACAAAGAAAACAGTAATGAGCCGTGAAATTTGATCATAACGCCTCTTCGCCATGTCTGAATACGAACGTGGCCTGCGCTGTTATGCGCAGAACAGGATGCGCAGTGCAATACTAGGAAATCACTTTGATATCATAGTTATATATTTTTTGATTATTTAGAGTAATTTTAGAATAATGCAGTTCTAGTCGTTGTATAATTTGGGATAATTCTGATGAGTTTACCGTGTCTAAAAGTTAACCTATCCTATCCTATCGTATCCAATCGCTCACAAATGCTACAGGCGGTGTGCGCAATGAGATCGCGTTGCATTTTGGTATTGGTATTTTCTAAGATGGCGGCGGGAGAACTGTGATGCGGTGAGTTATTGCATCCATTTCCTTTGCCATTTAGCCCGTTCATTGTATATTTTCTTATTAAAATAACTAGGTAAACACTCGTTCTTTGGTATGCAATGGGTTTTGGCTAAAATTGATAAACATTGATTGTTTTTTTTACACGGCAGCGTAGCCAGGCTAATTTACGGTGTAATATGAGACCATTTTTGTAGGCCCTAGAAGTCGCTATTTCTGCTAGTTTAAACATTAAAAATGGTCTAAATGGCTTCTTTTATCTTTCTTCTACAGCTAGAGATAAACGCTCTCAAACGCTCTCAAAAGCTTTGCCAGATATAGCCGTTTTTGCTTAGTGGAGCAAATATGGCCTATTGTTGTAGGTGGCAACACGCCAGGCAAGCCTGCAAGTAAACGTTCATCGACGGAAGGAACGTCGAGAAAAAGTTTATTCCAAGAAGGAAATGAAGGAAATGAACCAAAAAAGTCATCGGGGAAACGAGAGTGGAATGATTGTGGCAAATAGAGGTGCCATGCCACAGAGAAAAGGCAACTTTAAAACCCGGAATCCGGAATCCGGAATCACAGTACAATACAGAGAGTAAACACTATCCTAAACATTCATAAAAGCTAACCTTAGGCCTAACAAACGTTTTTAGGCCTAATTAGGCCTAAGGTTAGCTTTTATGAATGTTTAGGATAGTGTTTACTCTCTGTATTGTACTGTGATTCCGGATTCCGGGTTTTAGGGTTGCCCACAGAGAGGACAGTTGACAGCCAGAGCTCAATTTCATAGGGCACCAGTACAGTTGCCTTCTCCTCCACTGAAAATTTTATCAACCTTGTTATAGTAATAATAACAGAACTTATTAATCCATGTAGATAAATTATTTTTATTCAATGTTATGTTGACTACACAGTCATGTTTAATTTAAATTCTGCACCATTTTCAACCAATTTAGATACTATGATCAAGAAAGCTTTCAGGCCATAATTATTATTGACAGTTTGAGGCCATAGTAAACCAATGTAATGGAGCCATGCAGGCCACTTTTAAGGTCGTCATAAACAAGTAGTCACCATGAAAACTAACCATTCTCTTAACAAGAATTCAGCTGTTCTTGCAACTGGTTTGAATTAATGTAAAATTCTGATACTAAGTACTGGGTGTATATTTCGTTCCAATAATAATATTGGTGTTTTATTATTAGAGGGAAGTTTGCGTTTCGAAATGGCAATGAAAACCCTTTGTGCACTAACTAGTTACAGGTATTTTATTTTACTGTGCGACTAGCTCTGATTACTTGCTTCTCCCACTGGCCTCTCCTGGTAATATCTATCATTAAATAGAAACCAATCATAAGGAAAGTTGAACAGAAACGAATTTTTTTTACGGATACCGGAAGTGATGGATCCTTGAGCAATGGATGTAAATATCGAGTTAGTTCACTGGCTATGTAGCCTACTTTTTCATAATTTGATGATGACATTAAATATACAGCAATGGCAGATTTGTCATGTTTATTCTCCGGTTCTGCTTGAAGTTTAGCGTAAACAGGTCTGTTATGTTCATTAAGGTATTCAAAAGCTTCCTGTAAACTGTCTTGCCTTGCTTTGGAATAACATGTTCCCATAACTTTAAAGGCAAGCAGTGAGTTGTCACAATGTCATTTGGCTCATCAGAGTCAATGTTATCGTCTGACGTGTCGCTGTCAGAGACAGTTGTTTCGGAAACTGGAGGTGCTGCATGGTCCGCCTTCTGCACAGGGATGAGGGTCCACAAGACAGTATAAGGTTTACCTCCCACTTGTATCTGACAGTGAGAGTTGCACTTGTATGCCCCTCGCTGAATATCACCAGCTGCACCTTTTTGAACAACACCATCGAGGATATCTGAGCCTTTTTTAAAGCAGACCTTGAGAAATTCTATTTCCATCACTGGAAAACAAGGAATTCTCCAGGAAAATGAAAAAAACTGATCAATCTGGATGATTTCACATGTCATCGCTTGACACCAGTTTCCATCACCTAAAGGGAAATTAATTGGTCATTAGGAATACACTCCTTTTCTTCATGAGAACACTGAGACCAAGATTGGACCAAAAATTCTAAAACATGTACTGTATGAAATAAGAACATACTTGCACTCAACTAAATTTAAGAACATTCCCATTAAAAAAGTGTAATCGTCTGGGGTAAATATGTTCTACAACCAGGATCCATTTGAAGAGTATGAAATAATTAGAAGAAAAAAACTTTTCTTTGTTGAAAAAAGCTTGTTTCATTGGTTTTTTCTTTCACTGATGACAATAGATTGTAGCTTTTACTACTTTTAGGAACGAGTAACTGACATGCCTGAAAGGGCCACATGTTTCCAGTGAAGTATAGTGTTCACATGGTTGTCCCATTTACAATATCAGAAATTTGCTAAAGACTAGGAATGAAACATACCATGAAATTCTGAAGCGGACTCTGCAGAGCCTCTTTCCTGGCCATGTACACCTTCATCATCTTCAGTGGTTGTAAATGTCTACAATGCTTGGCTGCACAGTTTCGTAGCATCTTCCACCGAGATGTTTCGGTCCTCTGCTTTACTTTGCAGATTCTCTCTGTCTCTGTAAATTTCTAGCTTAGTATAGTTACGGTTAGCTTGTCAAAAGCTGTAAGGAATTACTACAAATTTATATCGAATGTTTTTCTCACCTTTGCCTTCTTTCATCTTCACTTGCCTTAGCCGGCAAAGGTAAGCCATCGAAAACAACAAATGGTGTTATTCCATTTCCTTTGACTACACGTAAGTGTGCTCGAAAGATATCTCCGCACCTAAGTGGACAATAAGAACGTACAAGCCCTATGATGGAAACATAAAGGCCAGAAAAGTCATGAATCGTCAGTGAAATCTCACCTTTCTCGATTTCCATTCTGAGACATTGACACATATAAAGCCTTATGCAGCCAACAGGAGGCATCGATAGCTGCTGTTTTACCAAAAAAGTCACGGAACTGAACTTGCTTGCCGTACTTTTTTAGAAACTGCCACAGATTTTTAATCCCCATTACGCATTCACGTCCACTTCGCTTATAATAACCCTCGCACAGGAGATGTTCACTCGACCGCGTCTTGCATACAAATGAAGCGATTTTGAATTTTTCCCATGACGCAAAGCAATCCCAGTACGGACACCGCCTGCAAATGCTATATCCAGTCCAGGATTGTTATCAATTTTGATAACCACTACCAAAACAAACCATTAGCCAATCACTGCTCAAATTCGAGTCCACGTGACATCATTGATCGGCAACTGCGTGAAAATTCAATATGGCGGACGATAGGGTGCAACGCGGGGCAAAGAAGGAATTTTCAATGCTTATATGACAGTGAAATGCATAGTATGTGGAATGTTTGGGCAAAGTTATTTCGAGGCATTATTTTGAATACCTAATCTAACAACTGTTCCGCGTAAAATAACACAGTAAAGGAGACGACAACAGTTAAGCTAAAATGCACTGTTTATTCTTCGATACTGGGCATGATATTTTCATCAGTCATCACTCGGCTTCTTTTTCTTGGGAGGCGAAGCTGGGGCATTCTGTATAAAATAAAAATGAAACAAGAAAAGTAAATAATTTCGTTTTTGAAACGGCTCTTGAATTGCCGAATGCACAGGAAGCGATGGTCCAAGGGGTAAATTACGTTTTATTTACACGTTACGACATTAATATTGCCAAAGCCGCTGAAATGACTCTCTGTATCATTATGTGTGTGCACGGCTTAAATACCAAAAACATATTACCGTACGAACGTGTTTGTAGCACGTCTTTGCACAACTTCGAGCAAAATTTCAAGGATCATATTTTTGTTTTAAAGTAAGAAAAATGTATGATACTTTCAAATGGGCTTTAGTATTAATTTCCCTACAACGTACTTAAGACAGAAACACATCATTCAACCAAATTAAAAAAAAAAGTGCAAATAGAAATGAGAGTCCTCTTAATGAAAACGAAATAAGATTCCGCATTCAATGAATTAATACACCAAAACTCCAAATCATAAAATGACCAAAACAACAATTTAAACAATTAAACATCCAGAATGAGAACTTTTCGGTGATTTAGCCAAATGAAGTACACTCTTAGTTACCAGCCCTATGATACTGTGTTGATGTTTCTTTCATGTACAAAGTATTTTAAGTTGTATAATATTTATTATATTTTGTCAATGACAATCTTTCTTTGCTTGCCTCTTTATGCAATAGCATGACATCATCAGATATGGCAGAGAGATGCTGTTTCTTTGAAGTGTCAGTCTTTGCTTCTTCCAATCTTTTGGGCCATTTACTGTTAATGAATTTTAAAATAAGTATGATCAAGTAACAACATTAATAAAAATGTTCAATTACAATTAAACCACTCAATTAAAATAAGAGTATGTAAGCACATATGTTGTCAAATGTGTTAGTTGATTATGAATTTCAGGCAATTGACTCTAGCTCAGCTTGCTCTATCAGTAGTGAGGATATCAATGACATCACCTATTAATATTAATGTGCCAACTGGAGCCTTATTGGATGCTGAAACAAAGGGTTCTTTTGTTCAGTGGTTGGCAAATTTAAATATCAAAAGAAATTTGACGTCAAACAGGTATCTTCCCTATAAAAGGAATTTTATAATTATGAAAAGTAGTCCCCATTAAAAAGCTGTTAATGTGAAGAAAATCTGGTCCACAATCTTTCATCAAAATATATTTTGTTCAATTTACATGCAAAGTTGAAAATCTCCATATACACACACACAAAGGATTTCAAATTCCAGGGAGAGGAAGGGTGCAGAAAGACCAAAACACTTAAAGAAACCTCATTAGAATTTCCGGATGGGTGAAGGGGTGTCAAAATGCACCTTTTGTGGGGGAGGTATGGACATTTTATGGAACTACACATTGAAGAAAAAAATCCTGCTAAATAAATCTCAAGCCTTTTTCTAAAAAAGCAGTTGGCAGGTTTAATTAAGCTACTGCATAATTGTACAAAATGTTAATGTTGATAAACAAAAAGGAAAAAAAAAACATTATTTTATGTTTATTAACACAGCTAAAGAATGGTTTCTTCAAAAGACATGCATTTCAGTCACTCTTCAGTCCTAACAATTTGGGGATTTGATAATGGTTAAAATAGTCCCCATAATGGACAATTTAAACATAGAAGAGACTTGCAAAAAATACTCAAAATCACAAAATGTAGGTGGTAGGATTCATAAATTATAAATTGTGGCATTTGCATTACCTTGGTGCAAGCTTCTCATCTCTGCAAAACTGCATCATTGGTACCAACCTCTGTATAACACACACATGTCAAGATGCTTATCTTTGCACCCAGTCCACTTCTTTGACAAAACCTGATCATTATATATGGCAGTCAGAATGTCTCCTTCTGGCATAGCAGGGAACCATTTAACCAGGATTTCATAATGTTATACTGACCCCCGGATGAAGTTTTCCATAAATATCCACTGCCATTCTGCTGCTTGCAATTGAATGCATAACAGTGTTGGATCCAAACATAATTGGACTAATAAAGTTGTGTTTTGCTACACTTTGCAGGAAATCAACGGCCATAACTTTTTTGACAGGCATTGTTCTTGTGTCACTAAAGCGGTAAGCCTTCCACTGCACTTTTCAGAATAAATACCAAAATATCGTTCAAAATCATTCTTGAATTTATTTTTAGTCCTTTCAGTCTTTTTCGACGCTGTAGAGCCACAAAATCTACACAAGTTTCCCTTTTTTTTTTTTCTGTGGGCATCAGCATCCGCTATCTCAACACCTAGGAGTAAATCAATCAAATATGGGCGCCATTATTAACAGCACATCGCAAATCAAAAGGGTTTTGCTAAAAGCAGGCCCGCTGCCCACGGCCCGCCACGGCCCTACGGCCCAGCGGCCCGGCGGCCCGAGGGCCCAGCGGCCCGCGGCCCACGGCCCGCGACGGCCCGGCGGCCCGCGACGGCCCGGCGGCCCGGCGGCCCGTACGCATTAGCGCGAACAGGGCCGGAAAAAGCCGTACGGCCCTACTAAAAAAACGTATTGCTCCGTGCGATGCAATTTTAGGTAATTTCGTCCCTTTTAAACATGCAAGTAATTTGCAGCCAGAAAAGCAAATGCAAACAACATATTAGATAAATTTTCTGTGCAGATTCTTGTTTTTTATTTTGTCCTAACTTCATCTTCTGAGTGCTAATAAATAGTGTAAAGAGCCCATATGATAAAATGCTTATTGACTGAGTTAAGGTCGGGCCGGACAGGAAAATATTTGGCCCTCG
>NC_090888.1:69107773-69110273 GCF_036669925.1 Montipora capricornis | reverse complement strand
TTTCACCAACGAACATATTTCTTTTAACTTTAAATGTAGCTGGTTTATTGTCCCAGACTGATAAAATTGAAAATTACTTTGTGTACTTGCTCGCAAAATCTTTTGAGAGTCGGTAGTACAGACGCATTACACATCAGCTTGGAAAGCCCTAAGGATTCGACAAAATTTATTTTGCCTAATGGAGTTAATCTTCACTTTTTTCACTTCTTTCAAAATGTTCTCTAAAGCATCTTCCTTGTCGGCAGACCATTTTACCATTTGAAAATTGTATCCCAAGTGCAAAGATATATTTCCTTGGCCATTTGAATTAACTGGATTTCGATTCGGGTGTTTTGGACTTTGGTTTATTTGACTCGCTCCTCTGGAAACCTGCAACCCGAATTAGTCCAATCCCAAGTTATCGGAAAACGCCGCCAACACACATATGATCAATGGTGACTGCTTTGATATACTTTCTTATCCGGAACTCCACTCATTCGTTTAACTCCACCGACTATTTACCTAGTTAATGAGAGTTGAATGAACAATCCAGAACCTTTAAAAACACAGTTCCGCGTTGGCCTAACCTTTTAATTCATCTCTTGCAACTGATCGTTTCAGCAACTGTAGAATGAAACCCCATGACGTTCATTCAGGTCCTCATTTAACATCTAGGTGAAGGTGAAACATCAGAGTGAATTCAGAATAGGCCAACCAGTGTTTCGCTGTAAATTACAAAGGAAATGACTGGTCTATGAACGAAACGGTTTTCAAGCGCAGCAACTCAAGCATTACAGAAAATCGAGAGGCAAAATGGATCGTTTCACAGAAATCAGCTTCGGCACCATTTGCGTGACGGCGATTTTTAGAAACACTTTTACCATTGTGGTGTTCGTCATGGAGAGGCAGTTACTAAAGAAGTAATACAATGCGTTAACAATGTTCCTGACGATATCTGATGTGCTGACATTTTATATTATCGGAGATGCATTTCCTTATCCAAAGAATCCAATCCAATCTTCTGTCGCTTCATATACAACCAAATAGGTGTACTCGTATTCCACCTCATATATTTCTCAGTTTACATAACTTTGGGTTGACAGCAGATCGGTGGTTTGTAGCTGTAAAACCCCACCAATACAACCACGCAATCAGCCGCAAAAAGGTCCTTGGCTACATTACACTGTCATGGGTGTGGTCGCTACTTCTTAAGCTTAGAGGTGTGATAAATTCTTTCTTTGATCCATCTGGGGATAAAATCTGTTTAAGAAATTACTCAAAGCCTGGGGATCCGCGTTTAATATTGCCTGGTACGCTGGTGAAATGGTCTTTGAGGTGGTCATACCGTGCCTTGCCATAATTGGCCTGTATACCCATATAACTTTAAAGACCATCCATTCTCCAACTGCGTCTGCGGAGAGCAAAGCTAAACTGAAGGCAAAGTTGACTCGAATGGTAACAGCTGCCAGTTGAGGAGAGCTAGTTTGAAAACCAAAGCTGAAGAATTAAAGAAAATAACCAACATTCCTGTGCTCAATTCGCCGCGAGTTTCATATGCAAATTACTCAAACTCATCTCGGAGGGCGAATTTGAATAATTTGATTCCTATTCCAGCAAAGAAACACCAAGTCCAACCCGCGGTCGGCTCTCATTTTGTTCCATCAATTATGCTGTCCAATCCTATGTCTCTGACACCAAAGCTGAGTGAGGTCCAAGAACTTCTTCTACGGCAAAATGTTCAAATCTGATGTATTGTGGAGTCTTGGCTTAAAGAACACATTAGCGACTCGGTTGTAAACATTGAGGGCTACAATATCATGCGGAAAAACCGCTCTTCACTCGACCACGGAGGAGTGGGTGTTTATATCAAAGAGGACATAAAATTCGAACTTGCGGAAACCTTAACATGCTGCATCGACCATGAAATTATTTGGGTCAAACTGATGCCCTCAAGATCTCCTCACGGTTTTTCGTGCGTGATTTTAGCTGTTGTTTACTACCCCGGCCGGACAAGCCCGGTGGAGTCCGATGGTCAGAAGCTACTCAATCATCTATTTGACAGTTTGACAGCAGCAGAAACCATGTTTCCTAACTGCGGGCTAATTATTACCGGCGATTTTAACCGCTTGAATACTGGTCGCTTGCAGTGTCATTTCAAACTGAAACAACTTGTGAAATTTCCAACAAGAGGCGATGCAACGCTTGACCTGGTTTTAACCAACTTGGGCGACCATTTTTCTCGACTCCTGAATGTTTTCCACCCTTTGGCCTTTCAGACCATTGTACAGTTATCGTCCAGCCAAAGGAGAGAGTACCCAACCAACACACTCGGAAGTCCATTACCATCAGGGACATTAGATACAGCAATAAGATGTGCCTTGGTCGGTACTTTAGTAGTATCAATTGGTCTGTTGTGATCAGTCAGCCTACCTGTGAGGAAAAACTCCAGGTCTTTAACGAACTGATTGAAATCGGCATGAGTAATATCATGCCAGAGAGAACGATCCAAGTCTACCCAAAG
>NC_090888.1:69080273-69100273 GCF_036669925.1 Montipora capricornis | reverse complement strand
GGCAATAAATTAACTTTTGGGTGTGGACCAGTGCAATTACGTGGATGGCTTAAAACTCGAAAAGTAAAACATAAAAAGTCAATCCGCTGCCTGACCGGTAGTCAAGGAAGCTCGCACAACAGAGGCGTGGCTTGACATTGGCGTGGCGAGCGACATACCAGTCTCGCAACAGTATTAATTAGTACGGCCGGCAAACCATATAATAGACTCATATGTGATAACAGTAGTCTAACGTGATGTGACGAATACACTGATTGAAGCAGATGAAACGCACATGGCAAACACAGCCCCTCTCAGTTTCAAGGTCAGCTAGCTTCACCGTCCCAGCACTTTTGGTTTGCAAGTTCAGCAAGAAAGAAAAAGGGGAGCCTTTCCCCTCCCTGCCCCAGTTTCCTTCCATTTCGAACCTTTCGCTCTGTCTCCCTCTTTCCCAGCCCTTTTAGCGCTTGTTCATTGAGTGCAGGCCAGAAAAATCGAAGAGCATAACATAATAAAAAAATGAAAACAAAAAGCTTAAAACAATTTTTTTGAAACATTTAGGTTTTGAAGAACTTTAAAAAAATAACATTTCCCTGTTTTCCTTAGCGCAATGAGAGCAATCGCGCTTCAAAACCTAAATCTGATCTTTATGAATAAGCTAGTTAATAATGTGCTCGAGTTTGTGGTAAGGTCATGGCATCGTGCTGAGTTCTTTCATAAACCAAATGGAGGGAGAATTGATCGTATCTTTTTTTATTTGAACTAAATAATTAAAACTCAATAAATAAGCTAGGTAGTAATGTGTTCGAATATGTACTTTCCCCGCTGCTTCCTTTCATTATCATATTAGTGTTTTTTTTTCCTACTTATCGTGTCTTGTAAAGATACAAGGAGAATTGGGCTTGTATCCGTTTTATTTATTGGGCTTTATTAATATCAAGGTGGGTTGTAAGTTCATCCTCTAGCAATTTCCGCCTAATACATCCATCTTATCAACAAGCGCTCCAGTTTCTGTAAACTAGTCCTGTTAAACTATATATTTATTTTCAAGATTTATTGCGCTTCCGTCAAGTTCAGTTTGAATTACTTAAAATGACATCGGATTTCAAGTGATAACGCCATATAATTGTGTTATCGGTGAAGCTTAAGGTTTTGTCCCACATTAGATTAAAAACTGAATATCTATATATTTGCTGTCGGATACATCATTTTCTGAGATTCACTAAATCCCTTTCACCTGAGGCAAGTTTATATAATGCGAGGCCTTGACCAAATATTAAGTCATTTTAGAGAGCAGGGCAGTAATAAAGAGGAGCGAAAACGCCATTTCTTACGGATTTGACGGTAGGTATGATTTGTGGTTTAAGATAGATATATATTAAAAAAATGGCGCTAGGAACTGAAGCCATATTAAGGAAGTTTAACTGTTTGTTTTTTAAAACTGGATTTCGATTCGCGTGCTTTGATTTTTGGTTTATTCCATTCGGTTCTCTGAACATCGGCAACCCGAAATAGTACAATCTCAAATTTGAGGAAAACGCCTTGAGCACACATCAATGCTCCTCAACGCTACTCGATGATTTGTTTACTTAATGAAAGTTAAAGGAGCCTTAACAATCTAGACATGTCCAATTTTAAAACCTTGACACCCCGTTGGCTGAGCCTTTCAATACATCTTTTGCATGCATGTCTTGGGCAACCACGAAGTGAGTCAGACACTGAACTGTATCTATCGTTTCAGCATTTGTAGAATTGAGCACAATGACGTTCACTGAGATGTCCCCATTTAACATCTAGGTGCCATACCAATATTTTGCTGTATGTTACAAAGAAAATGACTGGTCTATGAACAAAACGGTTTTCAAGCGCAGCAACTCAAGCATTATACAGAAATCGGGAGGCAAAATGGATCGTTTAACACAAATCAGCTACGGCATCATTTCCGTGATGGCGATTTTTGGAAACACTTTGACCATTGTGATGTTCGTGGTGGAGAGGCAGTTGCTAAAGAAGTCATACAACGTGTTAATAATGTTTCTGGCGATATCTGATCTGCTGACAGCCGTCAACATCCTCATAAATCCATTTTATGTCCTTGGAGATGCATTTCCTTATCCACAGAATCCTATCCTAGGAGAAATCTTCTGTCGCTTCATATACAACCGAATGCTCGTATATCAACTCATAGTTTTCTCAGTTTACATAACTTTGGTGTTGACGGCAGAGCGATGGTTTGCAGTTGTAAGACCTCACCAATACAACCACGCATTCAGCCGTAAAAAGGTCCTTGGCTATATTACACTGTCCTGGGCGTGGTCGTTTCTTCTCACGCTTAAACGAGTGATAGATTACTCCTTTAATCCATCTGTGAATGAAACCTGCTTCAGAAAAGATTCAGTGGTATCCACTGTTAATACTGCCTGGTACGCTACTCAGGTGGTCTTAAAGATGGTCATCCCATGCGTTGCCATGGTTGGCCTGTATATCCACATGACTTTAAAGGCCATCCATTCTCCGACTGCGTCTGCGGAGAGCAAAGCTAAACTGAAGGCAAGGTTGACTCGAATGGTAATAGTTGCCAGTTGTACTTTGATCGCCTTGTACCTTCCCAACCAAATCGTCTTTCTCTTAATCTTCATGGGAAAAACGGAACTTGATAAACCTTTACATACCCTCACGTCATTTCTGACTTTTATGACCACTTGTGTCAATCCATTTATTTACGGACTAACCAATAAAAATTATCAACAATGCTATTGGCGCATCTTGTCCGCCATTTGCCGTCGCCTAACGAGAACAAACCGCGCGAGGGTGAAAGATTTAGAGGCGGCAGAAGGCTTAAAACTCCGTCGAGTTAACTCTCATTCAGAAGAATCGCCTCAAAATAATGAGTAAATAAGGTCATCGAAGACGGGCACAAAACTGTTTGTCCCAAAGGAAAGGAAGCAGTTGATGTCAGATGTGTAAGAAAAGTCACAAAAGCGCTTTATACCAAGTGGCAACAAAACAATGGAGCTGGGAGTACGGCAGAAATCAGAGCATATTTAGACTGCAAAACCTCTCCATTTTCCCTCAAACGAAATTCGCGGATGATGATGATAATAATAATAATAATAATAATAATAATAATAATAATAATAATAATAATAATAATAATAATAATAATAATAATAATAATAATAATAATGAACTTGAAGTTTCAACTCCTCTAGCCCTGGGATACTAATTATGAACACTGTGCATAGAAATCAAAACCGTACGCAACACTGATTTGTCTTCAACCGACAAAGGATTGGAAACCAGAGGACTTCTTCTTCTACCTCGGGTCCATGCTACCAGCTCTTGTGGCGTAGGTCTAGGCCTCTCAAAATACGATACAATACAATACATACTAAGTTGACCGCTCCCTATAGGCGCTTTTCGAGGCCAATGAAACACAGCGAAACGACGGAATAGAACAGCAACAACAACTACTAGCTAAGAATCCCAACTAGCCAGAGGCAAACCAGTTGGCTATTCACAAACGCAGCTGGGAAGTTGAACCAGGGACTACCAGGATCAAATTCAACGAGTGGTCAGAGCGGGTCTTGAACCCTGGATCTCCGGATTTCTAGGAAAGCGTCCTAACGGTACCACTGGGCCACACTTCCTCCTCAAAACACGATGGTATAAGCGTAGAGTAAGAAAAGATAGAGGTCGCCCGCGGTTTAGAATGTTTTTAATATGTTACGTTTGTGTGGGAAACCAGTTAAGACAAGTACTGCGTAAGCGGACAGAAATTCATCCATCTATATGCAATGTCACAGAGGTAAAGGCGACCAAGTGGCAAAACATGTTTTTTCATTTATAATAGGGCTTTGATTTCTGACATAACTCTGAACATGAATTATACCAAATTTGGTCAGTGATAAAGAATAGTCCTTCTCAGGACTACACAAACGAAGAGATATTTCCTCTTAAGTACAGAGTTTACCTCGATGAAGTGATGTTGCGTAGGTGCATCTCCTCAAAGTTGATGACGGAATAATGAGTCTATTGTAAAGCACAGGTTAAGCGTGCTGATATTTTCACCCGTTTTTCTGGTGTTAAAATCAGAAAAGTGTACATGGCCTCACGAATCGAATCTCTGAAAATATTCTATTTTAATTTTGCAGTGGGAATTAAGTGATTGTAGTTTGCTGTGTGGTTAGGGGAAGAGGCCAAATGCCTTGCATCTGTATTAGTTTTGGATAAAATGTTGAGTAAAGTTATCCAAATTAGGACGGTGTTCCTCAAATCGGTCTTTTGAAGATCATTCCGTCTCTCCTACATATGTACAATGTGTTTATCATGGGTAATGTAGCCCTTTGTCTAGGGTGTTACATGGAATGTTCATCAGTGACTAACATTGCGTCATTAGCGGAGGGTTGGTATATATTTTGGGGTTTAATTTTGTTTTAGGTTTGAATTTTCTTAAACCAGTTACTTTTTTTCAAACCACTTAATTTTATTATTTATTCACATACGCACAATATGACATCACAATGTGGTAAATCCAGCAGTGATAAAATGAAATCGATTTCTATGTAGACATAGAAGAATAGAAAAGCCACCTAAAGTCAAAAGACTTGAGCACGAATAAAGTGTTATTTAGAAGATGATTGTACAACAAGGCCAAACATTTCTTGAAAGAAAAAAACTGAGAAGCAACTCGGCCTTTCAAGAAACAAGTATAATTAACAAAATGGGAACAGCAGATGATAACTAGAAAGAAATGGGTTTACAGCAATGGCAAACTCTTCACAGGAAACAACAAGAATGTAATTTCAAAGGGAGAACTGTTTCAAGTCTTGTCCCAAGTACACAGTCGCCGGAATTTGTCATAGATGACACAATTACGGAAAAGTGGCTTCAATAAATTATAAAGGAATCAGCCAGAAAATATGACTTGATTTGCTTTCATTGCTTCAGTGACAAAGAAAATGACTGGTCTGTGAACAAAACGGTTTTTAAGCGCAGCAACTCAATACAGAAATCGGGAGGCAAAATGGATCGTTTAACACAAATCAGCCACGTCATCATTTGCGTGATGGCAGTTTTTGGAAACACTGACCATCGTGATGTTCGTGATAGAGAGGCAGTTGCTAAAGAAGTCATATAACGTGTTAATGATGTTTCTGGCGATATGTGCTGACAGCGGTAAACATTATTATGAACCATTTTATGTCCTTGGAAATGCGTTTCCTTATCCACAGAATCCAATCCCGCTGGAAATCTTCTGTCGCTTCATATACAACAAAATACTCGAATTCCAGCTCATATATTTCTCAGTTTAGATAACCTTGGTGTTGACGGCGGAGCGATGGGTTGCAGTTGTAAGACCTCACCAACACAATCACGCATTCAGCCGTAAAATGGTCCTTGGCTACATTACACTGTCATGGGTGTGGTCGCTACTTCTCAAGCTTTTCAAGCTATGCACATGTATTTATCATGGGTTATGTAGCCGTTCTATGAAATGTTCATGATTACAATTGCTTCCTTAGCGGAGGGTTGGTATATATACAGTGCAGCTCTCATTTATATTCATTCGCGTCTTACGAACATCCCTGCATCCCAAATTAAATACCCGATGACTAAATGGTGTTATTTTTTTCACATGAGTATCACAAGCACTGTGCGTGAGAATTTACGCGTTTATTGTACCATTGTTGTACTAGCATCGTTCAGTCTGGTTTGTAAATATTCAGTTTGTTCCCCGTTTTCTTGTTGTAAGATTCATTATTTTGCTTGTAAAGACATAATAAAGATGGTCGCACACAACGGCTTGTTGGCAAACCCCAAAAGTGGTTGCTTATTTGATGAGAAATGTTTTATATTCATTTGAGCGGGAAGCGAATTAGAATATTAATTATCTCCAGTGATTCTTAAGGAAAGCTTCATATATATTATTGTGTTTAGTTACGAAAAAGTTCATCAAGCCACCAAAAACTTTCATGCAGATTTGAATGCTCTTGTTTGAGTTATTAATGTAGATTTTGCATGTCGTTTTAATCAAAATTTGTCTTGCTCGCGTGCCTGGTTGAACATCGTAATAGACCGATTTCGATATATTAAAATTCAGTCCGAAACGAAAGACATCATCTCGAGGCTCTGGGGAATAAATGTAACGATTTGTATGAGTTAATTCCCCAGAGCTTTGACATGATGCTTTTTGTTTTGGGACAGAATTTTAATATACCGAAAGTGGGCTTTCAAGAGTCTGAAGAATCAATTGATTTTCTTGAGTGTATTATGATATGATTAATGACCTCGAGCTCTCTGCTCTTTTTCACAAAGGAACATTTTTTTTTAATTTCAAGTAGCAGGTCTACTGTCCCAGATAAAATTTAATGTTACTGAAAAGTAATTTTGCGGCAGACCATTCTACTATTTGAAAAATGTATCCCAAATGCAAAGATACACTTTCTTGCTCATTTAAATTAAACTGGATTTCGATTCGGCTATTTCGAATTTTGGTTTATTTGACTCGCTTCTCTTAAAATCCGAAACCCGAATATGAGCACACATCAACGGAGACTGATTTGACACACTTTCTTATCCGGAACTCAATTTTTCCTAATTCGTTTAACTCCACCGATTATTTACCTAGTTAATGGAAGTTGAACGAACTTTAACAATCCAGAACCTTTAAAAACACAGTTCCGCAATGGCCGAACCTTTTAATTCATCACTTGCAAATTGTCTTGGACAACCACAAAGTGACATCTGATTGTTTCAGCAACTGCAGAATGGAACCCCCTTGGCGTTCATTCAGGTCCTTATTTAACATCTAGATGAACATTTAACACCGGAGTGAATTCAAAATTGGGCAACCAGTGTTTCTCTGTAAATTACAAAGAACTGAATGACTGGTCTATGAACAAAACGGTTTTCAAGCTCACAAAATGGATCGCTTAACGCAAATCAGCTACGGCATCATTTGCGTGATGGCGATTTTTGGAAATACTTTGACCATCGTGATGTTCGTGATGGAGAGGCAGTTACTAAAGAAGTCATACAACGTGCTAATAATGTTCCTGGCGATATTATATGGACTGAGAGCAGTCAACATCATTATAAATCCATTTTATGTTCTTGGAGATGCGTTTCCTTATCCACAGAATCCTATCCTGGGAGGAATGGTCTGTCGCTTCCAGTATACAACCGAATGCTCGTATTTCAACCCATAGTTTTCTCAGCCTTTACATAACTTTGGTGTTGACAGAAGAGCGCTGGTTTGCAGTTGTAAGACCTCACCAATACAATCACACATTCAGCCGTAAAAAGGTCCTTGGCTACATTACACTGTCCTGGGCGCGGTCGTTTGTTCTCACGCTCAAACGAGTGATAGATTACTCCTTTAATCCATCTGGGGATAAAACCTGCTTACGAAATGATTCAGAGGTATCCACTGGTACGCGGCACAGGTGGTATTAAAAATGGTCATCCCATGCGTTTCCATGATTGGCCTGTATATCCACATTGAAGACTATCTCCGAATGCGTCCGCGGAGAGCAAAGCTAAACTGAAGGCAAAGTTGACTGAAATGGTAATAGTTGCCAGTTGTACTTTGATCGCCTTATACCTTTCCAAGCAAATCGTTTTTCTCTTGATAATCATGGGAAAACGGAACTTCATAAACCTTCACATACCCTCACGTCATTTCTGACTTTCATGACCAATTTGACTCCATCGAGTTAACTAACTTTTTAAAGATTCGCTTCAAAATAATGAGTAAATAAGATCACCGAAGACGGGCACGGAACTATCGGTCTTAAAGGAAAGGACGCAGTCACCCGCAGTTGAAGATAGATCGCAAGATCGGCGGAAGTCAGTGTTAGGGTTAGGGTTCTCCTGCTTGTGGTATTTACTTAGTGCTAACTGTGGGTGTGTTCTGTATCGTATGCTTGTCTCCCGACCTATGTTTGTGTGGCCCGGATTCGATTACCAGACTCGGCGTCATATGTGGGTTGAGTTTGTTGGTTCTCTACTCGGCACCGAGAGGTTTTTCTCCGAGTACTCCGGTTTTCCATTCTCCTCAAAAACCAACATTTGATTTGATTTGCGTTAACTCGTTAATTTCAATTTACAGTGTCCCCTATTAGTGCTCTACAGCGCTAGAAGATTAGACACAAAGTTCCTTTCCTTTCCTTTCCTTTCCTTTCCTTTATTATATTAGCAATTTTAAGCCATAGTGCTAGTAATAACATCCAAAATATTAACACTGTTTTAAATGGGGATCTTGCTAGAGTTGAAAAATGGCTAACTGCTAACAAGCTTACTCTTAACGCATATAAAACTAAGTTTATGTTGATCAGATCAAGGCAAAGGCTAAGCACGTTTCACAACCCTCCATCAGTTATGATTGACGGTGAACCTATAAGTCAAGTTACTTCTACGAAATCTTTAGGTGTTCATATTGATCAGACTTTGTCCTGGAATGTTCATATTGAGAATTTATGTAAGATAATCGCGTCTGGTATTGGAGCGTTGAAGAGAGTGAGGTCTTGCGTTCCACATGAGATTCTCAGATCAATCTTCATGTCGTTTATACAGCTTCACTTTGAATACTGCAATTCTGTCTGAGGATGTTGCGGCAAAACCCAAGCCAGTAAACTTCAAAAACTTCAAAATCGCGCTGCACGTACACTCACTTACTCGAACTATGAAGCCAACGCTGATACCTTTATCCAAAAACTTGATGATGGATAAAACCTGATTCTCAACGAACAATCCATAAGCCTGTGATGGTTTTTAAGTCGCTTAATGGTCTTACTCCCCATGACCTTAGTTCTAAATTTGTTGACCGTTCTAGCGTCTCCAGTTACTCCTTAAGGGACACAGAGGGCAAACTAGCTATCCCACAGCCACGCATAAACTATATGAAATATAGCTTCAGCTATTCTGGAGCAGTTCTTTGGAATATTCTACCAATCGAGTTGCGGCAGCCTGATTCCCTTAGAGCATTCCGGGCTGGCTGCGAGCGTCTCTTTTCATCAAGTTAAATCTACAAATTTTACACACGGCACTCATGTAAAGCAGGTTTTATTTTATCATTTAAGGTGATTCTTTACTAATAGAAGTTGTCGTAAGATTTTCTTTAAACTTTTCTCGATTGTTCCCTACATTATGGTGACTCGAAATGCGCAATTAAAAAAATAGGTCACCTGGCTCGTTTGGGAGATAATAGGGGGCTTACGCAACAGGAAGGCTGGCAGACTCAGGACTGCAGAATGACGAAAAAATATCGCGTAAGATTGGGAATGTACAGTCTTGCGCGACATTTTTTTGTCATTCTGCCGTCCTGAGTCTTCCAGCCGTCCTGTTGCGTCAGCTCCCTAGTACCTGCTCAAGTTACTCATTAATCAGTGCGACTTCGTCTACGTTTTGCAGGAACAGGAAGTACAGCTTTGACGTAATTCTTGAAATAACAAAACAGGTGTATTGTGTTGTTCAAAAGGAATAATTTAATGTTTGTTTTATGGCACAGGCACACGTCTTGAAAAGGCACAGACTACAAATGTTCCTCGGGTGCATGATCTCGAGTTGTGCCCACGAGTGATGGCTACGAATACTTTTTCCCTGTAACTTTTATTTCTGACGCAAATGTTTAAAAAAAATTTCAGAGCACAAAGAGGAGGAGTAAGAAAATCAAATTATGCCAAAAAAAAGACAGGTCACCAACCTCGTTTAGGAGAAAATAGAAAGCAAACCAAGCTCGACCCCTCAACAACACGTCCCCCCGAGGACGCGGTTTCACTTTCACTCTCGCACTGAAATGACACTTTAGCGTCATCAAGGTTATCACTCGACTTTTTTTTGCGAGAGTCTAAAACGTTTCTTAACCTTTTGTAGGAGTCTGGTACTCTGGTTTCCCATCCGGCTTCACGTGGGGATTGTGTAAGCTAGCTCAACTGCCATACGACTCCAACATTTGGTGTCGTTATTTCGCGCCCATATGTACAGAATCTACGTCATTTTGTGAGCATAATTTGGGAATTCTGGCATAATTTTGGCATAATTTGGCAAAATTTCGAGCATTGCTAATAGCATAATATACCACTCTTAGGAGCACAATCCGCCAAGGCCTACCCATTCCCAGTAACCAAGAGAGTATACTCTCTTGCAGTAACAAAATCCCTGCAGTTCCCAGTGATATAATCCAATTTTTCCGCCGAAAAATCAGGTCAATCCCAGCTCCCAGTTTACAAATTCATGACCCTCCTTCAAGTACTAACCATGCATATATGCGTGGAAATATTGGCTTCTGGTTAAACTTCAGTCAAAACGTTATGATAGTGTCTTCACAGTACTGACTAACTGACGTGACAGCTATCACGTGCACAGTCTGAAGTCTCGACGAGGAGTCCCGATTTCGACCACATTATACCATTCCACTAACAAGAAATCTAGAAAGCCAGTTTTTTTGCAAACGAGAATAAAAGCGAAAAAAGGACTACTTCGTCGCGAATTTCACTATGATAAAAACTTGTTCAGAAATGAAAGTAATTGATAAGACTGCATTTGTCTCCATAGTAAATAGTGTTGACTTTTAAAGAAAATTTAAATTAGTGAGGTGTCTTAGCTCACCAGGTAACTCAGTGCTGTCATAGAGTGATTTCCATAGCTGATGTAACTTGTTTGTCAATATTTGTCCCGGAACGTGTTTTATAGAAGTTTAATTTTGAGGCGGCATATCTTGTATTATGTGGATAGATGCTGCTTACGTAACGTAATATTGGTTCAACAATGCAAACTCTAAACATTGTAATTCTAACCAATCAAATCAATTTAAGAGCGGAAGGGCGCTTTCAGTGTTCTTGCCATACATACTGAGTGGCAAAACACATTATTCGAACGATATGTTTTTGCTTGCCACAGTTAAGAGTTTCTTTAAATGTGAGTGGTAAGCACTGCCCCCAGCCTGGGGCCTGTTTCTCGAAAGTCCCGAAATTTTACGGTCCCTTTTCGGGTGTCACAATTCCGTTTGTATTTCAAGAACGGAGAGGATTTAAGTCGTCACACTTCACAGTCCTTTTTCTTTTCGGTAGCTTAAAAACATGTTAAAAGATCGGCTTTCCAAAACAAGCGGTTGGCAGTTTCATAAATGACTTTTCGGGCCCGAAAACTGGGTTTTCGGGACTTTCGAGAAACGGGCCCCTGGGGCCTGTTTCTCGAAAGTGCCGATTACTTTTCGGGCCCGAAAAGCCAGTCGTCAAACTGCAATCTGCTTATTTTGAAAAGCTGATCCTTTAACATGTTTTTAATGTAAGAAAAACTAAGAGGATTGCGAAGTTTGGTAGCTTCGAACCTCGGCGTTGCGAAGATATAAAGGAAATTGTGGCACTTTTGGGACTTTTGGGACTTTTGAGAAACGCACTCCTGGACCGAGATTGTGGCATATGTAGCTATATGTAATGTGTATGGATAAATTAAAAAAATTCCGAGGAATATGAGACATTTCGAGGAAGTGTTTGATCATTTTGATAGCTTTGGTCAAGAGTTTAATGTTGTAAAAATTAATTAATCCAAGCTGGACCTTCCAAAACAACAGCCGATCCAATCATATAGCGTGTTAGGACTAATTTTCAGCACGCAACTAAAAGACCAAAAATCTTAACCACAGTATTGTTTTAGCATGTCCTCCCGAAGTCTTCATGCAAGGAATATTTTCAAGACTTTCTACTTTAGATGCCTTGTGTTGCTAGGATAAATGACTCGGTAAACAACCGTTTCTCCGATACATTTAATTTGTTTTTAAAATAAATCTAACTTTTGGAAGAATTCATAACGAGCAAGCATTTGATACACTGTAGCCGGCACAGAAATGTTACAAGATGGCAAGCGGTGTTTTTCCTTTGAGTTGAGGTTTAAATTGATCAACCAAATGGTCAATAACTTGTAGTTTTACATCCTTTGTTTATCTTAGGTAAAATTCTGTTGCGGTCCCTTCACGAAACGTCGAAATTTCCATTTTAATCAGTGGTTGCCTTGAAAGCAAATTCAGTTCGCACAAAAACTGTTTGATTAAAATCTATGTACAGCGGTGTCCCCAATTAGTGCCCCAGGGAGACTTGACACTTGAATAAAGTTCATTTTTGGTTCATTTACAACCTTCATTCAAATACCACCACTTCGCCCATGTTAGAGATGAAACTATATTCCTTTAAAAACCAAATTGTTTGTCTTTTCTTCGAAAGTAATTCAAATAATTTGCTGACTTGGACTTGTAACTGAGTTTAATTCAGTGCCTCATCTAAATTCTTCAAAAGATATTCTTCATTTAAAATTTCGCATTTTAAGCTAGTAATAGACAACTGATCGCACCAAGATGATTCCCAGGCCTATCCTAGCCTCTCTCCATTTTCTCTGAAATTAACAATTTGATGGGTTCTTTGCGAATGAGACGACTTCCTTGTCAATTTGCCTAATTAGGCTTGACGGTAAACATTACCTTAAGTTTGGCAAAATGTATCAATCGATAAAAGCTTTGGCCAGGTGGACCATTTACGACTAAATCAGTGACAGTTGTCCAAAATGACTTGAATGCCTTATCCTGTTGTCATTTCCTCCTTAATGAACTCGTTGATAAGCTCTTTGTGTTTAGGTCTACTTTTGGGGCAGATTAACTTCTTAAACTATAGATCATTGTTTCTTCTATTCGGTAAAAAACGTTATGGAAGTATTCTTGGATAAAGCCATTTCGGTTCGGTGAACATTTGAAAGACTTTCACCAGGTAGTGCTCAACAGAAAAAAGGAGGAATTGCTCGTATTTGAAGGTAAGTATTAAGCTTGAGATGGATACTAATCCTTCAATTGACAAAAAGTATTTTTTCGATGATGAATTCCGCACACTTCGCAACTCTCCGCACTCCTAAAAGATTGGACCCTTTTCTACTAAAGCACAGTAGATTGTTGATAGCTTAGCCGTGAAACTAGGTGTAGAAGGGAAATTTCCTGTAAATAGTAAAGACTAAAATGCTGGAACATTCAGACGCTTAAGTTCACTCAAGGCCATACACTTCCTCCCTAACACAATCTCCAGCTATTTTTTCTCATCCCCCGGCCATAAAGTTTATCTACCTATAGATGCCTATAGGGCTCCTTTGACTGTTGGTGATTTACCAAAGTAACGAAAATGCAGTGAAGTCTGCGATGAGGAGTTCGAGCGCAAATCCCAGAATAATTTTTTTTTTCAAAGCAACCCTTAACTCGTGGGACCAACGCGAGATGAAACAAATAAAGTTTTCGCCCTTGTGAAGGCTCAAGGGTTTTGCAAGCACTATTTTCTTCTTTTAAACGGGCTGTCAAAAAGGAAAATATTAATTTTAGTTTAACATCTAACTTTCTCGAGAACTCGGTTCAAATTTTTTATAACCTGTTGGATTTTTGTTGTCAGTTCACTTTAGTTTAGAAAATGAAACATTTGCACAGAAATATTTTTGACTGATTACTAGCAGTAGCGCGATGATCTTTGAACAAAGTTAATCTGTAATAGTTAAATTCTTTTATTTTCTCAAGATGCCCCCAAAATCTTATGAGTTACTTAGTAGCAATATGAAGAAGTCATAACGAGGAAGCCTTAATTTTTACAAAAATCGTAGTATACACTTTAGCACAGAAATATTACAAAAATATAAGCCGTAATTTTCCTTTGAAGGTTTATAAGGATGCAAATGACCAGTAAGTTGTTCTAGATCTCTTACACCATTTATCACTTTAAGTACAGTTCTGTCTCCTTCCCTTCACAAAAAGTCGAATTTCATCTTTTAATAGACTTGCAAATTATGTTCTCACACTGCCACCACAACCACGTTAAAATAAAACTACAACGGTATACATTCTTTGCACTGAACAACAAAATTGTTTGTCTTCGCACATAATTCCCTGTCGAGTCTTCGAAACGCAATTTCTTTCAATTCTTCATTTACAGCCTGTAAAAGAAGAATAAAGCAAAAATGTGGAAATCCCATGCTTAATTTTATTTTCACATTTGGTCGTCATACAACTGGTCATAATAAAATAATTCCCAGGCCTTATTCTCTCTCCATTTCCTCTTAAATTTAAGCAATTTTATGAGTTCTTTGTGCATGAGACAACTTTCATGTCAACTTGCATAATTAATAAGCTTTAGATACTTTTTCATATTCGATACAAAAACGTTCTCTTTTTTGTTATTGGATAAAGCTCTTTTAGCGGTTTTTGAGTCGTACTTCAGTCAAAGGGGAACAGATAATTATCAGAAAACATGATAGCCATCTCTCCTATTTGATGGTAAGAGATGATGATGGCAACTATCCGTAACTTTACAAGGTGGACCGTAACTTACAGTACGGACCGAAAAAACGAGGCTAGTAAGATATTTATTATATCTCTGAGGTTAATCCGGCGCGCGGGCAAGGAAACTAGTCAAAGTCAAGCGGAAGGTTCAACTGCCACAAAGATTGCCGTGCCAAAATTCCAAAAACTAAATCTTCTTGGCTGTTAAGTTTGAAATAGTTGCTCGCAAGATTCAAACAGTTTTCAGTACAAGTTTATGCAACAGAAATGACTCGCTAGATGATGTTTTATCGAAATTTTAAATTTAGCGGGCTGTACAGCGGGCCGTACTGTAGAATACGGCCTGCTAATTTAGCAAATTACAGCGTGCGTACTATCTGAGAGATATAATAAAAAAAATTGTCTTGCTCACGTGGTTGACAAAGCAACGTTACGGTCACGATTCGGACCGATTTCGATATATTAAAATTCAGTCCGAAACATTCTATATTAAACTGGATTTCGATTCGGGTATTTTGAATTTTGGTTTATTTGACTCGCTTCTCTTAAAATCCGACACCCGAATATGAGCACACATCAACGGAGACTGACTTGACACACTTTCTTATTCGGAACTCTATTTTTCCTTATTCGTTTAACTCCACCGATTATTTACCTAGTTAATGGAAGTTGAACGAACTTTAACAATCCAGAACCTTTAAAAACACAGTTCCGCGTTGGCCGAACCTTTTAATTCATCACTTGCAAATTGTCTTGGACAACCACAAAGTGACATCTGATCGTTTCAGCAACTCAGCAGAATGGAACCCCCTTGGTGTTCATTCAGGTCCTTATTTAACATCTAGGTGAACATTTAACTCCGGAGTGAATTCAGAATTGTGCAATCAGTGTTTCGCTGTTCGCAAAGAACTTAATGACTGGTCTATGAACAAAACGGTTTTCAAGCGCACAAAATGGATCGCTTAACGCAAATCAGCTACGGCATCATTTGCGTGATGGCGATTTGTGGAAACACTTTGACCATCGTGATGTTCGTGATGGAGAGGCAGTTACTAAAGAAGTCATACAACGTGCTAATAATGTTCCTGGCGATATATGATGTGCTGACAGCGGTCAACATCATCATAAATCCATTTTATGTCCTGGGAGATGCCTTTCCTTATCCACAGAATCCTATCCTAGGAGAAATCTTCTGTCGCTTCATATACAACCGAATGCTCGTATTCCAACTCATATATTTCTCAGTTTACAGCTTAAACTAAGTGGAGTGCAATTTGGTCTGAAATCATACGTGTGATTTCAAAATCGCACGAGCGCAACACGAGTTTGATTTGAAATCACCCGTATGATTTCAGACCAAAATTGCACGACACGAAGTTCAGTTACCACTTTATTACATTCATTTAGAATTCGTACAATTTAATCGCTCAAATATAGGATTTTAGTCAGTACCAATATTTATTGATCCAGGTGCCGGTTTATAAAAAAAGAAAACAAAAAATGGACACTGAAATTTGGAAACTCACCTTAGTATATGTCAGAAACTGTACGTAATGAAATTCATCGTTTTTTAAAGGAAAGCTTTGGGAATCTTCAATTTGATTTGTTATTTCAAGGCTTTTGAAATCTGATAGGTTGTTTTGTTTTTGTGTTGCTTTCCCATTGAGTGGGGAAAAAAAATAGTGCATTTCGTGAATAAAATACACTGCTGAGGGCCAATCAGATTGCAAGGCATAGCATCACCAGCGACTTCTAAATGGTTGTAATAAAACGTTTTATCTCATGTCAAAAACTTTGAGATAACTCATCAGCTCCAAAGGCGCGGATTTGGGTTAAATTAAAACCGGATGTACGGAACTTTATTCGTAATTAAAAACGCCCCAAATAAAAAATCCATAGCTTTATTCAAACGGAAACACTTTGTTTGTCTTGCGTTAGACATTGTCAAATTTTTCCTTTTTGCTTGAAAATATAGCGAACAAACTAACCAGTTTCATTAAAATTTAATTAAAGATAAAAGTTTTGAATTGAACCTCCTAATAACGTGCTCTTGAAAATGATGATAGTCCGGTGATAAAAACAGAGTAGAGATTTTTTCAAATTTAAATAACAAAGTCCACATCTGTTAATAAATGGTCAATGAAGGCGTCTCAAAAAGCAAACAGAAAGTTTTTTTAATCAAATATTTTCTCATAATTTAGACAGAAAGTTAGTGTCGAAAGTTGGTAAATTAAACGTGATTAATTTAAGACTCGCCGCCGTTTAATGTAATTTTTGTCGGGAAGTAGATATGTTGACCCGATATAAAGAAGGAAACATTACAGAGAGTTTGATTGTGTCCATCATCAAAAGTAGGCTTAAGCTAGTTCAATCCGTGTGCTGAAGGAGATCACTGAATTCATCTTTTCCTTTCCTACATTCAGATATGAAGCAAAAAATTTGATTTTACATGATTTTTTTCGCCTCCTTGGACTGGTTCTCATGCTCATAATTAAGACGATAGATACTAGAAGCTTCTCGGTAAATTGAACGTGATTAATTTAAGACTCGCCACCGTTTAATGGATTTTTTTCACGGTCGGAAAAAAGATATTTTGACCTGATATAGAGAGAGAAAATTTAACAGGGTTTTCGTTTTAGGCCGGACGTTTCGTTCGGTCTATTGGCATTCCGTCATTTTCGGGGGTTCGTTTTATTTTTTATTATATATGTTTTTTTACTTACATTTTTAAAGAGAATTTGAATAAACTCCAGCCTTGCCTGGGAAACTGATTCTCGGGTTCCAGAAACACTGGAAACAGCGTTTCTGAATGTTCTTTAAAAAAAAATTACGGGGGGTAGGCATGCCCCCAGTCCCCCCTCGGTAGCTCGAGCCTTCGGCGCTCGCAAGGCACCCTGCAGCACCAAAAAATGTCACGTCCCGTGCTTCCAGAAATGTGCGCTACTTCACAAAACTTTCGGAAACCCTGCCTTTTAGAGAGTTTCACGGCATTGTGTCCTTCATCAAAAGAAGACTAAAAGTAGTTGAAACCGTGTATTGAAGGAGACCCCTGAATTCACCTTTTACTGCCATATGAAACAAAAAAACCTCCATTTTACATGATTTTTTCCCTCGTTAGACTGGTTAGTTCTCCACAAAAGGCATATCCATTTAGTGTCAAAGGAACCCCAGCATGCAACCTTAGCTCAACATCTTTCCGATCATTCCCTAAATTAGAGCATTAATTATGTGTTCGATTGTGTCTCCCCCCTACCATCATTCTGGCCGCGTTTCAACCTTTTTCGTGTCTGATCAAAATACAGGGACAATTTGAGGATATCCATCTTATTAGGGGGGAGGCTTTATGAATATCAAGGAGGGTTGTTTGTTATTATCTTAGGGGCTCAAAGTGAGAGTCCGACTCGGTAGTGACTATAAGAAATGCTGACGTGTTTCTCGTTGTCTTCCGTACCGTCAAGCGTGCAATACTTTGTGTGGCAAGTAATGGAACTTAGGATAAGAGTCACCTTTCCAAAACTGTAAAACAAAAACATTTAAACACACGATAATTTTTCTCTGTTTGCCGAGTTTATCATAGCCATCATAAACAAATGATTCGATCCCAAAGTTCAGTCCTCTTGCAATTTCCACCTAATACTTCCATCTTATCTAGTTTCTGTAAACTAGTCCTGTTAAACTATATTTTTATTTCAAATGGTCTGGATAGCACAAGTGTTACTAATATTTTAAAAAATACAACCACACTTTTGAATTTTCGGAACATGTTTCGATGTTTCAAACATCATCTTCAGCCATAGAGAGTGTAACATTAAAATTTTTTACAAGATAATTCGTATATATATATAACTATCAATACAATGATTCTTTGTAGATTAAATGTTCGTTACAAGTACGTAAAATTCAAACGAACCAACAATATTATAGAGAACACAACTGACATAACGGTAAAAGTTTAAAAGTGTAATGCTAAACTGACATGATCAACTTGTTTGTTGAGTTCGGGTTTCAACCGCTCAATATGGAAGCTCTCCTTGATTTTGAGTTGATAGAAAGAAGTAGCATTATCAATAATTTTGAAGCAAGAAACACCACAATTATCGTGACAATTTTTAGAAGAACTAAGATGCTTGAAAATATGAGAATTTTTGTCCCGGAAAAGGTGCTCATTTACACGTGTGTAGAAATGCCTGTTGGTTTCACCAACGTAGCGAGCACCACAGCCCGCACAAGTAAATTTGTATACAACACGTGATTTAAGAGAATCCGGAATGAAATCCTTTGGACTAAAAATGTTGCACAGTTTGAATTTTACGTACTTGTAACGAACATTTAATCTACAAAGAATCATTGTATTGATAGTTATATATATATACGAATTATCTTGTAAAAAATTTTAATGTTACACTCTCTATGGCTGAAGATGATGTTTGAAACGTCGAAACATGTTCCGAAAATTCAAAAGTGTGGTTGTATTTTTTAAAATATTTTTATTTCTAAGATTTCCTTGCGCTTCTATCAAGTTCAATTTACATAAAAAGACAACTGCGGATTTCAAGTGATAACGCGCAATATATGTTGTCCCATGTTAGATTAAAAAGATCCATTTGCTGTCGGATACATCTGTTTCTGAGATTCAATAAATCATATTCGCCTGAAACAGGTCAGTGACTTTATATGAGAGGCCTTGACCAAATAAAGATACGAGTCATTTTAAGACAGCAAAGCAGTACTGACCATGAGAGACAACGGCCATCTCTTGTGGATTTAAAGGTAGGTGTGATGCTAGATTTAAGATAGATATACGTAAAGAAACGGCGCTAACAGCCGATTACATATCAAGAAAAACGAACAGTTTCTTGTCTTAAATTGGATTTAGATTCGCTGGTTTTGAATTTTCGTACATTAAACTCGGTTTTCTGAAAATCTGCAACCCGAAATATTCCAATCTCAAGTTTTAGGAAAACGTCGTGGTCACACATCAACGTCACTGAGAATCCAATTTTCCTAATAAATTTATACTCCTCAATGATTTGTCTAGATAACGAAAATTGAAGAAGCCTTAGCAATCTAGAGATGAGCAATTTTAAAACCGTGACACCCTGTTGGCCGAGCCTTTCAATGTATCTTTTGTCAATGTCTAGGACGACCACGAAGTGACACTGAACTATATCTATATCGTTTCAGCATCTGTTGAATGGAGCCCTTGTGACGTTCACTGAGATGTCCGCACCATTTAACATCTAGGTGCCATATAACACCGGAGTTAATTCAAAATAGGCCTATCAGTATTTTTCTGTAAATTACAAAGAAAATGACTGGTCTATGAACAAAACGGTTTTCAAGCGCACAAAATGGATCGCTTAAAGCAAATCAGCTACGGCATCATTTGCGTGATGGCGATTTTTGGAAATACTTTGACCATCGTGATGTTCGTGATGGAGAGACAATTACTAAAGAAGTCATACAACGTGTTAATAATGTTCCTGGCGATATCTGATGTGCTGACAGCAGTCAACATCATCATAAATCCAATTTTTATTCTCGGAGATGCGTTTCCCTATCCACAGAATGCCATATTGGGAGAAATCTTCTGTCGCTTCATATACAACCGATCGCTCTTATTCCAGCTCATATGTTTCTCAGTTTATATATCCCTGGTGTTGACGACGGAGCGATGGTTTGCAGTTGTGAGACCTCACCAATACAACCACGCATTCAG
>NC_090888.1:69055273-69070273 GCF_036669925.1 Montipora capricornis | reverse complement strand
CCTATGTGTGTGTATTTATCATGGGTTATGTAGCCGTTCTATGAATTGTTCATGATTACAATTGCTTCCTTAGCGGAGGGTTGGTATATATACAGTGCAGCTCTCATTTATATTCATTCGCGTCTTACGAACGTCCTTGCATCCCCAACTGAAATTAAATACTCAATGACTAGATGCTGTTATTTTTTTTCATATGAGTATCACAAGAACTGTGCATGAGAATAAACGCGTTTATTGTACCATCGTTGTACTAGCATCGTTCCAGTCTGGTCTGTAAATATTCAGTTTGTTCCCCGTTTTCTTGTTGAAAGATTCATCATTTTTCTTGTAAAGACACAATAAAGATGGTCGCACACAACTCTTGTTGGCAAATCCCAAAAGTGGTTGCTTATTTGATGAGAAATATTTTATATTCCTTTGAGCAGGAAGCGAATTAGAATGTTAATTATCTCCTGTGAAGTGATTCTAAAGGAAAGCTTCATTTATATTATTGTGTTCAGTTACGAATAAGTTCATCAAGCCATCAAAAACTTTCATGCAGATTTGTCTACTCCAGTTTGAGTTATTAATGTAAATTTTGCATGTCATTTTTATCAAAAATGTCTTCCTCACGTGGTTGACACAGCAACGTAATAGACCGATTTTGATATAATTTATTAAAATTCAGTCCGAAACAAAAGACATAATCTCGAGGCTCTGGGGAATAAATGAGTTAATACACCTTATTCCAAAATGGCCGTCATTTAAATATTCTTTTGTTTTTATTCAAATTAGCCCTTGATGCCTCGTTCTTAAGCTTAAAATTCAAAAGACTATTTTATCTTGAACGAGGCAACAAGGGGCAATTTGTATGCGCATAAATCAGCGGCCATTTTGGAATAAGGTGTATTCCCCAGAGCTTTGAGATGATACTTTTTGTTTGAGACTAAATTTTAATATACCGGAAGACTCTGAGGAATCAACTGATTTTGTTGAGTGTATTGTGATAGGGTTAATGACCTCTCTGCTCTTTTTCACCAATGAACATATTCTTTTAAAATTTTTAATGTAGCGGGTCTATTGTCCTAGATAAAATTTAATGTTAATGAATTTTAATGTTAAATGATTCACAGCACAAAGAGGAGGAGTAAGAGAATAAAATTATGCCAAAAAAAAGATAGGTCAACAACCTCGTTTACGAGAAAACAGAGAGCAAACCAAGCTCGACCCCTCAACAACACGCCTCCCACGACAGCGCGGTTTCACTTTCCCTCTCGGACTGAAATGACACTTTAGCATCATCAAGGCTATCACTCGACTTTTTTTTTTGCGAGAGCCCAAAAAGTTTCTTGTTTTGCTCTTTACTGCTGTGCTCTGGAAACTGCCATTCTTCTTTCTAGCGAGCTTTCCCGCACGAAAGGTAGCCATTTTGAAATATTTTTGGCCAGGTTCGATATATCAATGTTCACACATGGCTACGAGTCTTTATGGTTAAATTCTAACATTATTTTGTTTAGAAATATCCGTTGAGATTTGTGAGACAAAGAAAACAGTAATGAGCCGTGAAAGTTGAACATAACGCCTCTTCGCCATGTCTGAATACGAACGTGGCCTGCGCTGTTATGCGCAGAACAGGATGCGCAGTGCAATAATAGGAAATCACTTTGATATTATAGTTATATATTTTTTGATTATTTAGAGTAATTTTAGAATAATGCAGTTCTAGTCGTTGTATAATTTGGGATAATTCTGATGAGTTTACCGTGTCTAAAAGTTATCCTATCCTATCCTATCCTATCCAATTGCTCACAAATGCTATATCTCTTCCTTTGAACTCTCCTCGTCCAAACACGTGTTTTATAGGTGTTAGCGACTTCGGCGCCCCAAAAAAAAAAAATTGAAACTTGACACTTCCGTTTCAATTTTTCCCACCCCACTCAGGCACAGGTCAAATTCCACACTCCCCGGGCACATAAGATAGTCAAATGCCCCGGGGGGGGGGGAGGGTGGGGTGGGTGGTTGTTGAAGTTTCGATTTGATCGGCGCATAAGCTGACTGCGACACTTGGCTCGTAAATGGCTGCGAATCTTCAGGGGTAGAGCGCAACAGAGCAAAGGGGTTTTAAGTCCAGCTTCGGACCTCTACCCGACCCCCTCGGGCCGAGTGAAGAAAGAAAAAAGAAAAGAACAACAAACGGCAACCTACAGTCTCAGACATAAATAGTTGGGACATCTTCTGTTCCCTCCTCGTGCGTTCCCTGCCCCTCTCAATGTTGTTTATCGCAGTTCTGTCACCAAATCTTTCACACCAACATTGAAGGGGAAGGAAGAGGCAAAGTGTCCCAACAATTATGTCTGGGACTGTAGCTTATTTATATAGTTCAGATTGAGTTTTAATTATTTAGTTTCAAATAAAAAAGATACGATCAATTCTCCCTCCATTTGGTTTACTGAAAGAACTCAGCACGATGCCATGACCTTACCACAAATTCGAGCACATTATTAACTAGCTTATTCATATAATTCAGATTTAGGTTTTTAGCGCGATTGCTGTCATTGCGTTGAGGAAAATAGGGAAATGTAATTTTCTTAAAGTTCTTCAAAACGTAAATGTTTCAAAAAAATTGTTTTTAGCTTTTTAATTTTAATTTTTTTCTTATCTTATGCTCTTCGAGTTTTCTGGCCTGCACTCAATGAACAAGCGCTAAAAGGGCTGGGAAAGAGGGAGGCAGAGTTAAAGCTTCGAAATGGAAGCAAATTGGGGGAGGGAAGGGAAGGGCTCCCTTTTCTTCTTTCTTGTTGAAATTGCAAAACAAAAGTGCTGGGACGGTGAAGCTAGCCGACCTTGAAACTGAGAGGGGCTGTGGTTGCCTCGTGCATTCCATCTGCTTCGATCAGTGTATTCATCACATCACGTTAGACTACTGTAATCACATATGAGTCTATTATATGGTTTGCCGGCCGTACTAATTAATACTGCTGCGAGGCTGGTATGTCGCTCGCCACGCCACTGTCACGCCTCTGTTGCGCGAGCTTCCTTGACTACCGGTCAGGCAGCGGTTAACTTTTTAAGGTTTTACTTTTCGAGTTTTAAGCCATCCACGCAATTGCACTGGTCCACATCGAAGAGTTAATTTATTGCCGGACGCTTATAACTTGAGATCATCATCTAATGGTCTGTTACTTGCATCTTTTCGTACAAGAGTTACCTTGGGCGACAGATCCTTCAAGTGATGGGACTTTTTCCTGGATACATAAAAAAGAACGAATGATTTACGTACAAAAAGGCTGATGGGATTTTCCCTGGAATCATCCAGAAGAACGAATGATTATACTTTTGCAGTGCACCATGCATCACAAGCAACACAATCTCACTTGGGCTACCATTTCATTCTGGACCATTGGCCCTCCTTTTGCTTCCTAATACCCATTTTCGTAGTATTGGCATTTTCCTTTTCGTTCCCATACCGATTCCTTCTCATGTCTCGTGCCCAGGCCATGTGTCCAGTTAAGGCTGACGTTTACTGGAGACTTTGCAAATGTTTGGAGAGAAGGGAATTTTTGCCATCTTTTTCTTGCCTGTACGTAACCACATGTCCTTTTTTTCTTTATTTTTAACCGCAATTTAGCTTCAGAAATCATATTATATACCTGGTAAATGTGTTTTTGGTAGGTGTTATTTCCATTTTTGCTTAATTCGCTTTGCAGTTTTGGTCGCGTCAGTCTGTCCCTGGTTTTGGTGTTGGTTTTTCTCCTACAGTCCCAGACATAATTGTTGGGACACTTCTGCCTCTTCCTTCCCTCTCAAATATTTGGTGACAGAACTGCGATAAACAACATTGAGAGGGGCAGGGAACGCACGAGGAGGGCACAGAAGATGTTGACATGAGGTGTCCCAACTATTTATATCTGAGACTGTAGGTAGTAATGTGTTCGTGTATGTACTTTCCCCGTTGCTTTCTTTCATTGTCATATTAGTGTTTTTTTCCCCCTTCTTATCGTGTCTTGTAAAAATATAAGGAGAATTGGGCATGTACCCGTTTTATTTGTTGGGCTTTATTATTAATATCAAGGTGTGTTGTAAGTTCAACCTTTAGCAATTTCCGCCTAATACATCCATCTTATCAACAAGCGTTCCAGTTTCTGTAAACTAGTCCTGTTAAACTGTATATTTATTTTCAAGATTTCATTGCGCTTCCGTCAAGTTCAGTTTTAATTACTTAAAATGACATCGGATTTCAAGTGGTAACGCCATATAATTATGTTATCGGTGAAGCTTAAGGTTTTGTCCCACATTAGATTAAAAACTGAAGATCTATTTGCTGTCGGATACATCTTTTTCTGAGATTCACTAAATTCCTTTCACCTGAGGCAAGTTTATATAATGCGAGGCCTTGACGAAATATTAAGTCATTTTAGAGAGTAGGGCAGTAATAAAGATGAGAGAAAACGATCATTTCTTACGGATTTGACGGTAGGTATGATTTGTGGTTTAAGATAGATATACATTAAAAAAATGGCGCTAGGAACTGAAGCCATATTAAGGAAGTTTAACTGTTTGTTTTTTAAAACTGGATTTCGATTCGCGTGCTTTGATTTTTGGTTTATTCCATTCGGTTCTCTGAACATCGGCAACCCGAAATAGTACAATCTCAAATTTGAAGAAAAAGCCTTGAGTACACATTAATGCTCCTCAATGCTTCTCAATGATTTGTTTACTTAATAAAAGTTAAAGAAGCTTTAACAATCTAGACATGACCAATTTTAAAACCTTGACACCCCGTTGGCCGCGCCTTTCAATACATCTTTTGCCAATGTCTTGGGCGACCACGAAGTGACTGTACTGTATCTATCGTTTCAGTATTTGTAGAACTGAACACAACTGATGACGTTTAGGAATTCTCGGCTGGACGTCTCCTGACGGTGTAGATATCCGTCAACAAAGGCTGAAAACATAACACAAAAGGTGGTTCGTATTCAGAAAAGCATTCAGGATCGATCAGATTGTACTGTGAACTTACGTTAAGCAGAAAAAAGCAGTTAATTTTTTTATTGAATGACCATATTTAGAGGCGAGATGAATTTTGTGGGGAACACAAATCTATTTCAGTTCGTTTGCGCGCATCGACAGTGGCGGTTAGTGCTGGGACACGGAACCATTTTTCGTTCTATAGGATTTATGGATTAACTCTCTCACCCGGGGAAAAATGGTGCAGCCTTTCAAATAAACTGGTTGGTCGAAATGTTAGCCAATTTGTCGAAGGAAAGTTTGTTCAGCTCTTTCGAAGCGAGATTTGTCGCCTTTAAGTCGGTAATTTTTTGTGGGAAAACGGTGATCACGTTCCGAAATTCGGCGGGTCTAATCTGCGGGTCGCAGGTCACAGGTTGCAAGTCATTGTTTCACCAATATAGAAAGTATCCTAAACATTCTTAAAAGCTAACCTTAGGCCTAAAAATTTTTGTTTAGGCCTAATTAGGCCTAAGGTTAGCTTTTAAGAATGTTTAGGATACTTTCTGTATCGGTGAAACAATGACCTGAAAGCTGTGACCTTCGACCTGCGACCTGCAGATGAGACCCGCCGAAATTCTGGTAAAAACGTGGACGAAGCTTACGGAATAACTTTCGTTGGTCTCTTTGGGGGGATTAAGGGACCGTTCATTTTTTATGAGAAAGGGGGGACTGGTGGGATTTGGGGGTGGGCCACTAAAAAAAAATTGGCTTGAAAGGGGGGGCCAGCTGAAAAAAAATGAAGGAAAAGGGGGGGTTGGACGAAAAAATTAGATTAAAAATAGGATAAGAGATTTTACAGATTGAGGAAAAAATTGACCTCTTTTATTTATAACAAATATACTAAAACATTTCCAGGGTATTCAAGAAAACTTCTCAACAGCTTTTTATATATTTTATAATAACAGTGAACGTACCATAATAACAGTCTTGAATAGTAACAACTTTCTTTTCATTCATAAAAATGTTGTTATCAAGCGCATATTAAACAAAGACCAATAATTTGAGTCCTGTAATTGGAACTGACCTCATTACCAAGGCTTTTTCTGAGAAATTTCTGAAGTTTTCTTGTGGAGTAAAGGTAGGACAGGTTTGTTCTTTTTGTTGTGAATGGACTGGACCACCTATAGGGAGATGCCCCAAACCATTTACTGATCATGCCTGCCTTCCAAAGTACCACTACCTTCCTTATCAGCAGACCCCAAATGAGGGGCGTGATCCAGACGATTGGCAACCAAGAGTCCAGTTGAAAGAGGCGCATGCTAGTTTTGTTTGACCCAGAGAGCGTAGCTAGATTTGGAGACAAATTCATTGTGCAACCAAAGTTTGTGGTTGACTATCTCCAGCATCTTGAGGTCATGGAGTTCAAAAAAAAGAAGAGACTGGAGGAAAGGGCAAGGGAAAGTAGGGAGGCAAGAGAAAAGTCCTAATTTGGGCTAATTTGTGTGAAGATGCCACCAAGCTAAAAAAGCTCCGTGTGCCAGAATTGAACAAATACTTAAAACATCATGGGCTATTAAAACAGCATCAGAAGAGCAACAAGAAGGACAAAGTGAAGACAATTATGGGACACTTCTTGCGAATGAATACTCTCAGAACTGGACAAGCCGAAGTGGGAGGCAGGAATGAATCAGGTCAACTAAACAGCAGTGATGAAAGCAGTGAGGGAGAGGAAACTGATGATGACTACAAGAGTGATGCCCCTGACTCTGAAGACGACTCAAATGATGTCGTTCTTGCTTTTATCGCCTCAGATGAGGAATACGCAGACGAGCGGCCAGCCACAACACGCTCAGGACGAGTTGTAACAAGAAGAGCAGAAATTGACTTTTCATTCTTTTGAGTGATTTGTTAAAAGCAGCTTTCTAGCTTTCAGGTTTCTTTCAATAAATTATGTGAAATGTAACAAAACGAAATTTTAATGCTGCGGTAACTTTTAACACCATATGTATTTTTTATTCAGGGGGGGGGGGCCTTCCAAAAAATTACTCTGATGAGGGGGGGGGGGGGGGGGGCCCGGGGAAAAAAAATCGGAAATTGGGGGGGGGTCATACAATTTTCAAATTACACTCCTCCAAATTCCACCAGCCCCCCCTACCCCATAAAAAATGAACGGTCCCTAATGGAGCAGTCGTCGTCTGAATGTCATGGATTTCCGTATTCAGATGTTTTCAAGCGAGTTATGGAGGCAGTAAACAATGTTGATCTCGGGGAATTCCGTGCTGGACGCCTTCCCGGTATACAGGCTCACGCTCAAAACGTTGACGTAAAATAATTGCTGTTACGTTCAATTTCATGATATCAGAATATCATGATAGCAGGAAAATGATAAGTCTGTGATTAATATTGTATGTGCCTGCCTGTGATATGCTGGGAAATCAATTAGCCCGAAATGAAATTTTACACAGCTACAATTGGGCATTCTAAATTTCCCAGTTCCTCAGTTATCGAGTTCCATAAGTATAAAATTTAATGGATTGCTTTAAAATCAGAAAAGAACCAATTTACCGTTGCTGTTGAGAAAAGTGTACGCCAGGCAAAACAAATTGCATCTCGGTAGCCTTAAAGTTAACTGAGAAATAATTTGCCTGTGTTTAAATTAACAAATATACCAATACATCACTAACGTTTCGTGTTTAACCCGGCGGAGAATTAGGGAAGCATATGTTCGATGGTGTAATAGCTATTGAGTTTTGTTCCTCAGTTATCGAGTTCCATAAGTATAAAACTTAAAAATGGATTGCTTTAAAATCAGAAAAGAACCAATTCACCGTTGCTGTCGAGAAAAGGGTATGCCAAGAAAAACAAATTGCATCTCGGTAGCCTGAAAGTTAAGAAATAATTTGTCTGTGTTTAAATTAACAAATACACCAATACATCACTAACGTTTCATGTGAAACCGGAGAATTAGCGAAGCAGATGTTCGAAGGTGTAATAGCTGTTGAGTTTTATTCCTCAGTTATCGAGTTCCATAAGTATCAAACTTAAAAAGGGTTTGCTTTAAAATCAGAAAAGAACCAATTCACCGTTGTTGTTGACTGTATGCCAGGCAAAACAAATTGCATCTCGGTAGCCTGAAAGTTAACTGAGAAATAATTTGCCTGTGTTTAAATTAACAAATGTACCAATACATCACTAACGTTTCATGTTAAACCCGAGAATTAGGGAAGCAGATCTTCGAAGGTCGATAGCTGTTGAGTTTTGTTCCTCAGTTATCGAGTTCCATAAGTATAAAACTTAAAAAAATGGATTGCTTTAAAATCAGAAAAGAACCAATTCACCGTTGCTGCAGAGAAAAGTGTATGCCAGGCAAAACAAATTGCATCTCGGTAGCCTGAAAGTTAAGAAATAATTTTATCATATGGTCGTACGGCCCCGCGAGCGAGCTAATTCTCCGGTTTAACATGAAACGTTAGTGATGTATTGGTGTATTTGTTAATTTAAACACAGGCAAATTATTTCTCAGTTAACTTTCAGGCTACCGAGATGCAACTTGTTTTGCCTGGCATACAGTCAACAGCAACGGTGAATTGGTTCTTTTCTGATTTTAAAGCAATCCATTTTTTAAAGTTTAATACTTATGGAACTCGATAACTGAGGAATGAAACTCAACAGCTATTACACCTTCGAACATCTGCTTCCCTAATTCTCCTGTTTAACATGAAACGTTAGTGATGTATTGGTGTATTTGTTAATTTAAACACAGGCAAATTATTTCTTAACTTTCAGGTTACCGAGATGCAATTTGTTTTGCCTGGCATACACTTTTCTCGACAGCAACGGTGAATTGGTTCTTTTCTGATTTTGAAGCAACCCATTTTTAAGTTTTATACTCATGGAACCTCGATAACTGAGGGATAAAACTCAACAGCTAATACACTTTCGAACGTCTGCTTCCCTAATTCTGCGGTTTAACATGAAGCGTTAGTGATGTATTGGTGTATTTGTTAATAAACACAGGCAAATTATTTCTTACTTAACTTTCGGGCTACCGAGATGCAACTTGGTTTGCCCGGCATACACTTTTCTCAACAACAACGGTGAATTGGTTCTTTTCTGATTTTAAAGCAATCCATATTTAAGTTTTATACTTATGGAACCTCGATAACCGAGGAATAAAACGCAACAGCTATTGCACCTTCAAACAACTGCTTCCCTAATTCTCCGGTTTAACATGAAACGTTAGTGATGTATTGGTATATTTGTTAATTTAAACACAGGCAAATTATTTCTCAGTTAACTTTCAGGCTACCGAGATGCAACTTGTTTTGCCTGGCATACAGTCAACAGCAACGGTGAATTGGTTCTTTTCTGGTTTTAAAGCAAACCCTTTTTAAGTTTGATACTTATAGCACTCGATAACTGAGGAATAAAACTCAACAGCTATTACACCATCGAACGTCTGCTTCCCTAATTCTCCGGTTTCACATGAAACGTTAGTGATGTATTGGTGTATTTGTTAATTTAAACAGTGAGGCAAATTATTTCTTAACTTTCATGCTATTGAGATGCAATTTGATTTGCCTGGCATACACTTTTCTCAACAGCAACGGTGAATTGGTTCTTTTCTGATTTTAAAGCAATGCATGTTTAAGTTTTCTACTTATGGAACTCGATAACTGAGGAACAAAACTCAACAGTTATTACACCATCGAACATCTGCTTCCCTAATTCTGCGCCGGGTTAAACACGAAACGTTAGTGATGTATTGGTATATTTGTTAATTTAAACACAGGCAAATTATTTCTCAGTTAACTTTTAGGCTACCGAGATGCAACTTGTTTTGCCTGGCATACAGTCAACAGCAACGGTGAATTGGTTCTTTTCTGGTTTTAAAGCAAACCCTTTTTAAGTTTTATACTTATGGAACTCGATAACTGAGGAATAAAACTCAACAGCTATTACACCTTCGAACATCTGCTTCCCTAAATAATTCTCCGGTTTAACATGAAACGTGTATTTGTTAATTTAAACACAGGCAAATTATTTCTTAACTTTCAGGCTACCGAGATGCAACATGTTTTGCCTGGCATACCCTTTTCTCGACAGCAACGGTGAATGGGTTCTTTTCTGATTTTAAAGCAACCCATTTTTAAGTGTTATGCTTATGGAACTCGATAACTGAGGAACAAAACTCAACAGCTATTACACCATCGAACATCTGCTTCGCTAACTCTCCGGTTTAACATGAAACGTTAGTGATGTATTGGTGTATTTGTTAACTTTTTAAACACAGGCATATGTACTTATTGACTGAGTGGGAGTGCCGGACGGGAAAATATTTGGCCGGAGGTCATGGCGTACGGACCGACCGCAGCAAGTTCCGTTCGCCTTGACCAAGGGCCAAATATTTTCCTGTCCGGCCCGATCTTAACTCAGTCAATAAGCATTTTATCATATGGGCTCTTTACACTATTTATTAGCACTCAGAAGATGAAGTTAGGACAACTTAAAAAACAAGAATTTGCACAGAAAATTTATCTAATATGTTGTTTGCATTTGCTTTTCTGGCTGCAAATTACTTGGATGTTTAAAAGCGACGAAATCCCCTAAAATTGCATCGTACGGAGCAGTACGTGTTCCTAGTAGGGCCGTACGGCTTTTTCCGGCCTTGCTCGCGCTAATGCGTACGGCCCTCGTACGGGGAATTTCCCAATAGTTTCGCAATGAAAGCTCTCGCGGGGCCGTACTAGCCAAAATTATTTCTTAACTTTCAGGCTACCGAGATGCAATTTGTTTTGCCTGGCATACACTTTTCTCGGCAGCAACGATGAATTGGTTCTTTTCTGCTTTTAAAGCAATCCACTTTTTTAAGTTTTATACTTATGGAAATCGATAACTGAGGAACAAAACTCAACAGCTATTACACCATCGAACATCTGCTTCCCTAATTTTCCGGTTTAACATGAAACGTTAGTGATGTATTGGTGTATTTGTTAATTTTAACACAGGCATATGTACTTATTGACTGCGTGGGAGGGCCGGACGGGAAAATATTTTAGAGGGAAAATGGGAAAATCTCGCTGCGTTCCTCAGTTATCGAGAAATAATTTTATCATATGGCTCGTACGGCCCCGCGAGCGCTTTCATTGCAAAACTATTCAGTGGGAAAATCCCTGTATGAGGGCCGTACGCATTAGCGCGAGCCGGGCCGGAAAAAGCCGTACGGCCCTACTAGGAACACGTACTGCTCCGTGCGATGCAATTTTAGGGGATTTCGTTGCTTTTAAACATCCAAGTAATTTGCAGCCAGAAAAGAAAATGCAAACAACATATTAGATAAATTTTCTGTGCAGATTCCTGTTTTTTAAGTTGTCCTAACTTCATCTTCTGAGTGCTAATAAATAGTGTAAAGAGCCCATATGATAAAATGCTTATTGACTGAGTTGAGGTCGGGCCGGACAGGAAAATATTTGGTCCTCGGTCATGGCGCACGGACCTCGCTGCGCTCGGTCCGTACGCCATGACCTCGGGCCAAATATTTTCCCGTCCGGTCCTTCCACTCAGTCAATAAGTACATATGCCTGTGTTTAAATTAACAAATACACCAATACATCACTAACGTTTCATGTTAAACTGGAGAATTAGGGAAGCAGACGTTCGATGGTGTAATAGCTGTTGACTTTTTTTCCTCGGTTATCGAGTTCCATAAGTATAAAACTTAAAAATGGATTGCTTTAAAATGAGAAAAGAACCAATTCACCGTTGCTGTCGAGAAAAGGGTATGCCAGGCAAAGCATGTTGCATCTCGGTAGCCTGAAAGTTAAGAAATAATTTGCCTTTGTTTAAATTAACAAATACACCAATACATCACTAACGTTTCATGTGAAACCGGAGAATTAGGAGAGCAGATGTTCGAAGGTGTAATAGCTATTGAGTTTTATTCCTCAGTTATCGAGTGCTATAAGTATCAAACTTAAAAAGGGTTTGCTTTAAAACCAGAAAAGAACCAATTCACCGTTGCTGTTGACTGTATGCCAGGAAAAACACGTTGCATCTCGGTAGCCTTAAAGTTAACTGAGAAATAATTTGCCTGTGTTTAAATTAACAAATATACCAATACATCACTAACGTTTCATGTTAAACCGGAGAATTAGGGAAGCAGATGTTCGAAGGTGTAATAGCTGTTGAGTTTTATTCCTCAGTTATCAAGGTTCCATAAGTATAAAACTTAAATATGGATTGCTTTAAAATCAGAAAAGAACCAATTCACCGTTGTTGTTGAGAAAAGTGTATGCCAGGCAAACCAAGTTGCATCTCGGTAACCTGAAAGTTAACTGAGAAATAATTTGCCTGTGTTTAAATTAACAAATACACCAATACATCACTAACGTTTCATGTTAAACCGGAGAATTAGTGAAGCAGATGTTCGAAGGTGTAATAGCTGTTGAGTTTTATTCTTCAGTTATCGATTTCCATAAGTATAAAACTTAAAAAGGGTTTGCTTTAAAACCAGAAAAGAACCAATTCACCGTTGCTGTTGACTGTATGCCAGGCAAAACAAGTTGCATCTCGGTAGCCTGAAAGTTGACTGAGAAATAATTTGCCTGTGTTTAAATTAACAAATACACCAATACATCACTAACGTTTCATGTTAAACCGGAGAATTAGGGACGGTGAAGCAGATGTTCGAAGGTGCAATAGCTGTTGAGTTTTATTCCTCAGTTATCGAGGTTCCATAAGTATAAAACTTAAAAATGGATTGCTTTAAAATCAGAAAAGAACCAATTCACCGTTGTTGTCGAGAAAAGTGTATGCCAGGCAAAACAAATTGCATCTCGGTAACCTGAAAGTTAAGAAATAATTTGCCTGTGTTTAAATTAACAAATACACCACTACATCACTAACGTTTCATGTTAAACCGGAGAATTAGGGAAGCAGATGTACGAAGGTGTAATAGCTGTTGAGTTTTATTCCTCAGTTATCGAAGTTCCATAAGTATAAAACTTAAAAATGGATTGCTTTAAAATCAGAAAAGAACCAATTCACCGTTGCTGTCGAGAAAAGTGTATGCCAGGCAAAACAAATTGCATGTCGGTAACCTGAAAGTTAAGAAATAATTTGCCTGTGTTTAAATTAACAAATACACCACTACATCACTAACGTTTCATGTTAAACCGGAGAATTAGGGAAGCAGATGTACGAAGGTGTAATAGCTGTTGAGTTTTATTCCGCAGTTATCGAGTTCCATAAGTATAAAACTTAAAAAACGTTTGCTTGTAAATCAGAAAAGAACCAATTCACCGTTGCTGTTGAGAAAATTGTATGCCTGGCAAAACAAGTTGCATCTCGGTGGAATGAAAGTTAAGATATAATTTGCCTGTGTTTAAATTAATTTGAAATAAAGAGAATAAAGAAATAGTTTTCCATTTTTTAATTGCATGATGCTGGCCGTTGTAAACCGTGTTTTAGAAAATATTTCAAATTGATTTATTGTGCCTCTGGACTATTTTGACACGTCACTCAAAATTAATTTAAAGTAATTTGAGATATTTGTCGTCATCAAAAACTTTATGACGAATTAGCACCTGTCTCTCCCTTTATCTCTCGCTCTGCCTTTTAAGTGTGAGTCTTGTTACAACTCCCACTGAGATTCACATTCCTGACCCAAGTTAAGCTCCTCATGGTGACATCTAGGTGCCATACCAATATTTTGCTGTATGTTACAAAGAAAATGACTGGTCTATGAACAAAACGGTTTTCAAGCACAGCGACTCAAGCATTATACAGAGATCGGGAGACAAAATGGATCGTTTAACACAAATCAGCTTCGGCATCGTTTGCGTGATGGCGATTTTTGGAAACACTTTGACCATTGTGATGTTCGTGGTGGAGAGGCAGTTGCTAAAGAAGTCATACAACGTGTTAATAATGTTTCTGGCGATATCTGATGTGCTGACAGCAGTCAACGTCATTATAAATCCATTTTATGTCCTTGGAGATGCGTTTCCTTATCCACAGAATCCTATCCTAGGAGAAATCTTCTGTCGCTTCATATACAACCGAATGCTTGTATTCCAACTCGTAGTTTTCTCAGTTTATATAACTTTGGTGTTGACGGCAGAGCGATGGTTTGCAGTTGTAAGACCTCACCAATACAACCACGCATTCAGCCTTAAAAAGGTCCTTGGCTATATTACACTGTCCTGGGCGTGGTCGTTTCTTCTCACGCTTAAACGAGTGATAGATTATTCCTTTAATCCATCTGTGAATGAAACCTGCTTACGAAATGATTCAGTGGTATCCACTGTTAATACTGCCTGGTACGCTACTCAGGTGGTCTTAAAGATGGTCATCCCATGCGTTGCCATGGTTGGCCTGTACATCGACATGACTTTAAAGACTATCCATTCTCCGACTGCGTCTGCGGAAAGCAAAGCTAATTTGAAGGCAAAGTTGACTCGAATGGTAATAGTTGCCAGTTGTACTTTGATCGCCTTATACCTTCCCAATCAAATTGTCTTTCTCTTGATCTTCATGGGAAAAACGAAACCTGATAAAGCTTTACATACCCTCACGCAATTTCTGACTTTTATGACCACTTGTGTCAATCCATTTATTTACGGACTAACCAACAAAAATTATCAACAACGCTACTGGCGTATCTTGTGCGCTATTTGTCCTTGCCTAAGGAGAGGCAGCCGCACGAGGGTAGAAGATTTAGAGGCCGCAGATGGCGTAAGACTCCGTCGAGTTAACTCACTTTTCAAAGAATCGCCTCAAAATAATGAGTAAATAAAATCACCGAAGACGGGCACGGAACCGTGATCGGTCTTAAAGAACTCACCCGCAGTTGAAGGCAGATCGCGAGATCGGCGGAAATCAGTGTTAGGGTTAAGGTTTCCCTGCTTGTGGTATTTACTTAGTGTAACTGTGGGTGTATTCTGTATTGCATGCGTGTCTCCCGACCTATGCTTGTGTTATTATATTACCAACTTTAAGTTGTTTATTTCGCATGCGCGCATTCACGACTTATCGCGGTGCGCTTGGGAAAAATGAAGGAATTTCAGGAAT
>NC_090888.1:69035273-69050273 GCF_036669925.1 Montipora capricornis | reverse complement strand
TCACGAATACAACCACTCATTCAGCCGCAAAAGGGTCCTTGGCTATATTACACTGTCCTGGGTGTGGTCGTTTCTTCTCATGCTTAAAGGTGTGATAGACTTCTCCTTTAATCCATCTGGGGATAGCAGCTGCTCAAAAAATGACTCAGGGGGATTCTCGTTTAATATTGCCTGGTACTCTGCTCAGCTGTTCTTAAAGACGGTCATCCCATGCCTTGCCATGATTGGGCTCTACATCCACATGACTTTAAAGACCATCTATTCTCCGACTGCGTCTGCGGAGAGCAAAGCCAGACTGAAGGCAAAGTTGACTCGAATGGTGACAGCTGCCAGTTGTACTTTGATCGCTTTTTACCTTCCCAACCAAATCGTCTTTCTCTTGATCATCATGAGAAAAAAGGAATTTGGTGAACCATTGCAGACATTCACGACATTTCTGACTTTTATGACCACTTGTCTCAATCCATTTATTTACGGGCTATGCAACAAAAATTACCAACAACGTTATTGGCGCATCTTGTCCAACATTTTCCCTTTGCCTAAGAAGAGGCAACCGCGCGAGGGTGGAAGATTTAGCGGCTTCGGATGGCGTAAGACTCCGTCGAATTAACTCAGGAAGCAGTTGAAGTCAGACTGTGTAAGAAAAGTCACAAAAGCGGCATTATACCAGGTGGTAACAAAACAATGGAGTTGCGAGCTCGGTGGATATCGGAGCGTTTTTAGACTTCAGCAGCTGTCCACTTTCCTCAAACCAAATGCGCGGTAGACAATAATAATAATAATAATAATAATAATAAGTGCAATCTCATCCTCAGCCAAGCAAAGAAAACAAAGAAGCAAAGGCATTATGGGACATACTATGGCAACTTGATGATAATGAACTCTAAATGTCTACTACTTTTATTAGTATTTATTAGTATTTGGGCACACTGTTCTTTTCTCCCTCGGGTCCATGCTACCAGCAAGGGTTATGAGACGGGACCTCCGGTTTACAGTCCTTATCCGAGAATACTTGAAAGTCTAACCATTTGCAGATGTAATTTACAAAGGCAGCACATTCTCCTCAGTTATTTTAAGATCCTGAATGTTGGTCCGGCCGGAGTCGAACTCACGACCTCCCGCATGACAGCCCGATGCTCAACCAACTGAGCCACCGGTACGCGGAGACTAAACTAAGCAATGTATTTTCCGTATTTTGTTCCCGCTAAATACGAAGATCCGTCAAATTAAAGTACACTATTTTAGAATCCAGGAAACTCATTTTTAGTATAGAGTTTACCAGGATGATGTAATCTTGCGTAGCCGAAAGTCCTTAATTAAAGTTGATGGGGAAATGGAAGCCTATTGTAACTCGTTAAGCGTTTGATATTTTCACCACTTATTCTCAGGCTGGTGTAAAAATGCGAAAAGTGTCCCTCTGCCTGGCCTCGCGATCGAGTTGTCGAGCAACTTATAATATATATCTTTCTCACGAGCGCACTACACCTTTCCATCATTTCATGTATTAGTTGATTGTAGTTTTCTGTGTGGTTAGGAGAGGAGTCCAAATTTCTCCCACCCCCCCCCCCCCCCTCCCGAGATGACCTGCGGCTTTCTAATACAACTGGTATTCTGAAAAAAAAAAGTCCCCAGTCCCCAGTCAGCTACGCCATCCCCCTCCGAAGAAATATCCTGGATCCGCACCTGAAACGCCTTGCATCTGTAGTGAAGTGAAGTGAAGCTATTAGTCTCTCCCCTTGGGGCTTTTTAGGTCTAATTTACGACGCTTTTGCGGGGACTTTAGCCAGACTGTTTGTTACGCAGTTTACAATTAATTTTCGGAAATGAAAGATCCCCTTGTCCGCATGACAGCGATGATCAATCAACTGATCTTGAGCAACCGGGACGCGGTGTAGTAGGTTTTGATAAAAGGATAAGTAAAGTTATCTAAATTAGGACGGTGTTCCTCAAATCGGTCTTTTAAATGTAGCCCTTTGTCCAACTGACACTGGAGACGAAATCATTCTTCCCTGCAACCAGTTCCGAAGTTTGATGGATGGGAGCTTGAATGAAGTTTGGCGATTATTTGACAGAATTGTGAAAATGAGTGTAAGAAAGTACGGAAGTTGACTATTACGTTTCTTAACACTGAAACATCTAGTGGTAGAAATTTGCGCAATGAGATCTACATGCGAGGGCTTAATCTAGATTTGGAATTCATTTCATATCCAAAGAATCCAATCTCGGGATAAATCTTCTGTCGCTTCATATACAACCGAATACTCGTATTCCACCTCATATATTTCTCAGTTTACATAACTTTGGTGTTGACGGCAGAGCGGTGGTTTGCAGTTGTAAGACCTCACCAATACAACCACGCATTCAACCGCAAAAAGGTCCTTGGCTACATTACACTGTCATGGGCGTGGTCGCTACTTCTCGAGCATAAACGTGTGATAGATTACTCCTTAAATCTATGTCGGGATAGCATCTGCTTAAGAAATGATTCAAGGGGATCCGTGTTTAATATTGCCTGGTACGCTGCTGAAATGGCCTTTAAGGTGGTCATCCCATGCTTTGCCATGATTGGCCTGTATATCCACATGACTTTAAGGACCATCCATTCTCCAACTGCGTCCCGGGTGAGCAAAGCTAAACTGAAGGCAAAGTTGACTTGAATGATAACAACTGCCAGTTGTACTTTGATCGCTTTTTACCTTCCCAACCATATCTTCTTTCTCTTGTCCTTCAAGGGGAAAACGGAACTTGGTAAACCATTACATAGAATCATGTCATTTCTGGCCTTCTTGATTACTTGTGTCAATCCATCTCATTACGGGCTAAGCAACAAAAATTATCAACAACGCTATTGGCGCATGTTGTTCGCCATTTGCCCTTGGCTGAGGGGAGGCAACCGTGCGAGGGTAGAAGATTTAGAGGCTGCAGATGGGGTAAGACTCCGTCAAATTAACTCAATTTCCGAAGATTCGCCTGAAAATAATGAGTAAATAAGGTCATCGAGGACGGGAACAGAACCATGGGTCTAAGAGATAAAAGTCATATCACGAGACCGGCAGACATCAGTGTTAGGGTTTAGGGTTCCCCGCTACTTGTGGTATTTAGTACTAAGTGTTAACTGTGGGTGTGTTCTGTATTGTATGTGTGTCTACCGACTTAAGCTTGTATTACTATATTAGCAAATCTGGCTGCCTGCCTTTTTTAACTCTCCAGTTATTTCAGGTAACCAAGTCCCTCCCTCTATTTATCTATTAACAAATAATTTTTTATTTGAGACATATTTCCGAATGACCAAGAGAAGAGGGATGCTTGTTGTTGCTGTTGCTGTTGCTGTAAACCTCAGCAGCCGACCATTTTTCCCCAAATCAAATGAGTGGGTAGTAATAAAAGCATTATGCAAAATATGGCTGGAACAAAGTAGGGATTGGGAACTGAGGACTTCTTCTCCCTCGGGTCCAAGCTACCAGCTCTAGGTAACTGGCCATAGTATACACGTTGTGTAAGCAAAAAGAAAGAGGCTGTCCGTGGTCTATTGCTATTTCTCAGGCGAGATCTGTACATAAAATTTCGCGTGAGGGGACCGAGATCCACTTATATTAAGGGCGACCAAATGGCAAAACATGTTTCTTCATTCATGTTGCATGCAGCTTTCCTGACATGACTCTGAACATGACTTACAAAGAAGTCAATCATAAACAATAGTCCTTCTTAGGACTACACCAAGCAAGGTACTTTCTTTACTTCATACACGCTGAAATCAACACAGACTATCTTTGAATCCAGGAAACACATTTGTCGGGTACGGCTAGACAATTTTGTTACCATGTGGGCGTTCTTCCGCAAGAAACTGCTTAAATCAAATCAAACATTGGTTTTTGAGGAGAGAGGAATAGCAGAGTAGTCGGAGAAAAACCTCTCGGAGTAAAGTTGAGAACCACATTTCACGCCAAAAATTTGAATCGAAATCCGGACCGAATTCGTTCATACCTATATTCATATGCTTATTTACCCTCGGAGCTTGGTGTAGCTAGTATCTCTGAGCATTTACCCTCCCAGCCATGATACACCACAGATGACAGACCACAACACCGAGAACTACATGCCCTACTCTTTGCGACAAGTGTGTAGGTTCTTTTACGTCCCACAGGATTATGAACATTGAAGGGTTGTGAGACGGGGCCTACGGTTTATGGTCCTTATCCGAGAAGACTAGAGAGTCTAACCATTTGCAGATGTCATTACAAAGGCAGCACTTTCTCCTCAGTTATTTAAAGACCCTGAGTGTTGGTCCGCCCGGAGTTGAACTCAAGACCTCCCACATGGTAGCCCGGTGGTGGTGGATAGTGGCAAGTGCTCTCAGTACTTCGCCAATAATGTTCCTCAATGAGGCTCGTTCGTGTTCAAAATGCCCACATTAAAGGGCGGACTTGGAAATGTCTTGGAGTGATAATTAATTCCTGTCATTTTTAGTTCTCCTTGGAAAACGTGTGACAATACTTGTGCAGTATTGAGAGTGAAATGAAATGAAAAGGGGACCCTTGTGAATAAAACGTTTGATTTGATCATTGAAATCAACAAAAAGCCGTCGAATTAAGTTTGGAATCACTTACAAAGTTGCCCATTGCTAAATGAATAAAATAAAATTGGTCCGACAATTTTGCGCGTTGACCATTTCCTTGAATCAGAAGTTCAAGTGGTGCGTTCTGGATATATGTTTATTGAACTGAGTGGAGTGAAATCTGGTGGGAAATCTTACCCGTGTGATTTCAAAATCGAACGAGCACGCAGTGCGAGTTTGATTTGAAATCACCCGTATGATTTCAGATCAAAATGTCACGACACGGAGTTCAGTTACCGTTTTATTACATTCATTTATAAATCAATTCAACTTCGCTCAAATATCCATAGGATTTTAGTCAGTACCAATATTTTATTGGTCCAGGTGCCGGTTTATAAAAAACGAGAACAAAAAATGGACATTGAAATTTGGAGACTCTCTTAAGTGTAGGTCTTCAGCCTGAAGGAGCTACTTATCATCATTCAGAAACTGTAAGGCCCGGTTAAACGCCGAATTTCACATGTTCTGAATCTAAGGCAAATGAGAAGATTTATTGTATTCTTTCATTTGCATTAGATTCGGCACATGTGAAGTTCGACGTTTGAACCGAGCCTAAGTAATTAAATTCATCCTTCTTTTTTCTAAATCCGGTGTAATAAAACGTTTTATCTGATGTCAAAAACAATGAAATAACTAATCAGCTCCAGAGGTGCGGATTTGGGTAAAATTAAAATCGGGTGTACGGAACTTTATTCGTAATTAAAAACGCCTAATTTTTCTTAGCTGATTGCTAAATTGTAGCAAACCAAATAAAAATTTCCATGGCTTTATTGAAACGGAAATATTTTGTTTGTCTTGCCTTAGACAGTGTCAAATTCTTCCTTTTTTCTGATCAATGCTTGAAAATATAGCGAACAACTTAACCACAGCTGCAGTTTCTGCTTGCTTTGTTTGACCGGTACGATTGATTAACAGATGTGGACTTTGTCATTTAAATTTAAAAAAACTCTCCTCTCCTTTTATCACCGGACGACCATTATATTCAACAATGCATTAATAGGAAGTTGAATTTTTTTTAAAATCAAATATTTTCTCATAATTTAGACAGTAGATACTAGAAGCTTCTTGGTAAATTAAACGTGATTAACTTTATAAGGCTCGCCGCCGGTTGATGTACTTTTTCACGGTCGGAAAGTAAATATTTTGAACTCTCTAATAGAGAGTTTCATTGCGTTCCTCATCAAAAGAAGGCCGTTTTAAAGTATTTCCAACCGTGTCCTAAAGGAGACCACTAAATTCATCTTTTCCTTTTCTGCACTAAGATAAAAACAAAAAACCGTTGATTAAAACAACGATTCTTTCCTCTCCGTGGACTGGTTCTCCACAAACGTCATATCCATTTAGTCTCAAAGGAACCCCAGCATGTGGCCTTAGCTCAAAATCTTTCCGATTCAAGTGGCAACCAGAGTGGCACTCTGTGTGCCAGTATGAATGCCGGCAACATTCCCCTAAATAGGTCGAAATATGAGCGGCACTTGATCGGCTGAGCATTAAAAGACGCCTTGCAGTAAGTCCAATCGTTTTTTTTTTTTTTTCGTGAACAACCTATCGATAGACCCAGAGGGCTTGCCTCACCGTGACTTTTCTGACACAAGGCAAACTAAGGCGATCAGCTTGGGCTAAGTGCATTCAATAGAATTCATGTCTTTAAGTTATTAATTGTTCACTGTTGCAACTTAAAATATTTTTGTTTGAAGACACGATATTCAATCACCAGAGGATGTATGAACTAATCTGTGAACAGTTCATCAACCGCAATATTGAGGTCTGCGACTATACCAACTGTTATGTATGTTAATTGGTTCTCTCGTGTCACGTGATTTTTACCATGTGCTCAAGTGTGTATTTTCAGTATCCGCCATTAAACGATATCAGTTGTGTTTATTGATATCTAGTCGGTTGTTATTCTTCCCCAAACACCACACCAACAACCTTTACAACCCGCTCTGGAAGTGGTTTGTGTCACGTCTTGCACGCTATAGACACGATGACCATTATAAAATTTGTCTTTGTTCTCGACAAAAAGCTCCTGAAGAAGTCCTACGACATGCTCATTCTCACCCTGGCCATTGGTGAGGCTCTAACTGCTGTTCAACTGATAACAAACCCTGCCTATGTGCTTGGTGACAAATTCCCTTACTCATTCCACCCGATCGTTGGAGAAATCTTTTGTCGAATAATATGGAGCCGTGTTTTCGTTTTTCAACCTGTGCCAATCCGGCTTACATCGTGCTGCTCTTGACGGCAGAGCGATTGTTTGCTGTTTTGAAGCCTCAAAAATACAAAGACATCCTCGTGCAGCTAAAAACGGGTCATTCCTTCGTTGCATTATCATCTCGTGGGTTTGGTGTTTTGCTAGCTAGCTCTCACTAGTCCGAGATTCATTGTAATCGGTTCAGGAATAAATGAGTTAAAATCATCTTTTTTTGCAACATTATCTCACATCTATATACCTCATCTAGTTAACTAGTCAACTAGTTAACATCTGTTCACTTCAGTATGGGTGGCTAGTTAACAACTATTCACCGAAGTGAAGGTGGCTAGCGGTGGATATTTACCGAGCCGAGAAACGGCTCGGTAAATATCCAACGCTAGCCACCGACACTGAGGTGAATAGTTGTTTCAGTATATACTAAAACAGTGAGATAATATACAGCACAAAAAATTAATTTGGGTATTTTCTTCACTTGTCACGGATGCAAATCCGGACGCCATTTTTCCCCGAGTTGCTCGGAGGTAAATAGCACAGGATATTCGGAGTTTGACGAGCCAATCAGCGCCCGCTTTCAACGCTATCCACTGTTTTAGTATATACTAATGGTGGATATTTACAGAGAGAGGTAAGTATCATATAGCCACCTCCACTTCGGTAAATCGATGTTAACTAGTTGAAAGAAAAAAGCTCATTGATTCCACAGGGTTTGAGAGAGCCAGGTCGAAATGTCATCCATTGTATAACCTGTAGAGTGTATAGATTATAAGAGACATTTGAAGAAAATGCGCGAAAAAAGGTCGGTGATTAGTTAGACGGACCCTTTCGGTCCTTAGATTTTGTCTACGTTTTGAATACGACTGGACAAGTATTGCATAGAGCGCACGCATTTCAGTGTCAGATTCTTCCTCGTTTTGTGCGTTTATTGGAATCTCGCTATATCAAGCTTCTTTTTGATACATGTTTCTGGGTACGATGGGCCTCATTCGTGCTGCGGCCATATTGGACATAGACAACAGATTTCAAACAGCAGTGATGCTGTTGGTTAAAAAGAAGAAAAATGATCATGCTGCACGTGTGGCACGCATTTTTATAAATTGCTCTTCCGTATTCCTCAAAAAAATACGGAGTTTTATAAGAAACGACGAGGTTGACTAGCAGTAGACTTATTTTCACAGAGTTATGACATTAGAGTTAGAGTTAAGTTTCCAAAATCCTGAATTCAAGATTTTGGAAGGCCTAAATCCTGAATTCAGAAATACAGAAATACAAAAAGTAACTTAAACATGCATAAAAGCTGTTAGGCCTAGGTTAGCTTTTATAAATGATGGCTTCCAAAATCTTGAATTCAGGATTTGGGAAACTTAACTCTAACTCTACGACATAACTCTATGAAAATAACTCTAAGAATAGCTGTCCCCGAAACGACGACGACTACGACTACGACAACGCCACAAAACAATAATATCATTGGTTAAAAAAGGGCATGAATAATCGTGCTGCACGTGCAGCATGGATTTTAGCAAGTATATTTGTAGACTGTTCACAGTCCCCTATTTTTCCGTTTGATCGTCGGGATCGAGCAAAAACTGCCGCCATCTTTGTTTTTAAACAGCGAGTACGAACTGGGGAGAGCGACATAGCTGCCGAGTGGGTGGCATCCTCGGAGACCCATGGACAGATCGCGGAGGCAAGGGAAAATCAAAACGGGCGATAGAAAATGGCGACGAAGAAAAACATAGTAGGGCGAGAAGAGCCCCTGGGGACAAGTTCTTACCAGACCAGTTCCAAACAGCAGAGGTAATCCTCAATTCTGATTGGTGCCAGAAATTCTTTGTGTTTTTCTGGCCAATCAGAGGTCAGCAGGCCGTGAAGTCGTTTCGTGTCTTCTTACACGGAAATCACTTGATCGCCATACTCGCCTTGGTTCGTTTGGCAAGGTTTTGCTCGAGGAGAAAAGTCTCAATCACAACACAAAATATACAGGGAATCGTTCGGAATATCGGCGGAGAAATACGCTGGACCTTTCGCAGGTATTGGTACAGTAGCGTATTTCCAAGTGTGCGAGATTTGTTTAAAGATGTCCTCACCGATTCACTTAATAAAATAGCAGCGATTACTTTTGATCTTTATTTCAATGCGCGCCAAATTAAATTCAACGCTATCGAGCTCGTGTTCTCTTCACGATATGAGACTGATTTAGCAACAGAACAGGAACGTGAGTGGCGACGTCGCAAAAGGCTGGAATCAATCTGGAAAAAAAAAGTCGTCATTTGCCATTTCAGCAAAGCACTTGTTGAAAAGGGGACAACCCTTTTATCCTTTGACACCGAGGCAAGATGCAGAAACTGCTTGTCACAGTGACATGGAAAAAGGTTATAGCATTCCCTTTGAAAAGGTACCAATTAAGCCAATTCCACCATCCTCGGTGATGTATTGTCCTGGTGAGTTAAAAAATCACCATGAGGAAAGCACCCAAACACCAAAATCAAGTTGCCACTGCTTTCCAAAATCAAGCAAAGGAATATCTGTCAAGGTATACACAATTCCAATAATTCTGTATACATACACACACTGTATGTTGATGTAGAAACACATGTTTTATTATACTGACAGAGAACTAAAAAGTGAAATTTGCCATTGTTGTAATGGCATATCCTTAAGTTTCAATTTTTTTTGCAAATTACTTAGTTTAACTTTTTACAAAAGATGCCATATCCTTATCCTTTAGGAGGCTCAAAACAGATGTTCAGCCAAGTGCTCCAGCTTATTGTCACACATGCCACCTGAGTCGCTTCAGAGGATCATTAATGAATCAAGATTAATACAACCAGAAATAGTTTGTTAGATTTTGGTCAGGTTTATCTCAAAATTTCGTCCAGCATCCTTCCCTGATTTGTTTGGAAACAAGTGAGAAGCGTTATTTTGCATTCTTCCAGTGGAATTTTTTTCATCTTTCAGCTTTTTCATAAATATTTCAAATTCTTCTTCAGTTTAAATAAAGTTTCTTTCTCACATCATGTGCTGGGTCACAGAATTATGATATGGTTTCAAAATCTAAAAAACAAAATACTGCTCACTGAATTGGTTTTCGAGATACTTTTCAAGCAGCAAGTTTTTAGAGGGCCTTTGAGCAGCAATGTACCATTACCATAGCAGCAGTTGGGACCCAGCAAACATCCTTTAAAACATTGCCTCACAATAGTATTACACAGGTATGAAGCTGTAGCCCTTTTGTAAAGATTGGAGTTATCTTTTTCCCATTCCTTAAACTGAGAAAATAATTTCTCTTTTCATCAGTGACCACATTTCTGTCATTCTGTGGAGTGCTCTTTACCTCTTCGAACAATTGCCTATCTAGATTAATGCTACAGTGACATTTGCATTTTGCCTGAGTATAATATTTATGCTGATTTCAAAACCCAAGCAGCTGGATACAGTTGAACAACAACAATAATAGTAATAATAATAATAATAACGATAATACTACTACTACTACTACTACTACTACTACTACTACTAATAATAATAATAATAATAATAATAATAATAATTATTATTATTATCATTATTATTATCATTATTATTAATATCATTGTTGTCATTGTTCAACATACTTGTACTATAGAAAGAGTATGCTGTTTCCTTCTTCCTGTGGGAAATATGAAAATAGTACATAAATCAGTTACTAAATGGTTCATTTTTTGAGGTTCTATTTTGTTTCCCTAAACTGAAATATTGTGCTACTTTTTCTGATGTGTCCAATAAAGCTGACAAATTAATAAAAAATATTGAACGAATGTGAATTAATTATTAAAAGTTGTCACATTTTTGGGATCTTTGATGTAAAGAGAAATATCAAGGTTAAGATTTTATATTTGCAGAGGTACAACTCAGATTATGTACTACATGGATCCAAACTCGTTTTACTATTGGAGAAGATTTCTTTCAGCATTGTTTTAGAAACCTCAGGACTCCGTTGTTGTTATTATTGTCGAACACACAGCACACCTTTGTATGAAATATGAAATAGCAAACACGAATTTCCTTAGAGCAAAATTAATGTTGCTTGAGAACATTAAGGGACCATTCATTATTTATCGGAGGGGGGGCAGGGTGATTTTAGGGGTTGACCTGAAATTTTAGCCACTAAAAAAGGTGGGGTCCTGGAGTAATTGCTGAGTTATGGAGGGGGGCCTTGGAATTTTCAAAAGGTCAATGTTTTAAATGGAGAAGTTAACATTTTTGTATATGGTATTACTTAAAACACTACTAAAAACCTAGCATAATTACACATATATTTACAGCAATGCAACAGCAACAGAACTATTATTAAATTGTATAGTTGTTACCCCAGTTCTACAATGGATCAAGAAACCTCAAAATGTATATTAAAATCTACTACAGATGTATGTTATTAAGTGGTTGAACTCTTCTGCGAAATAAAGAAAACCATATAAGAGAAATGTGACATTCTAGATGTATATGTACAGTAAATGTGAACATTGGACAAAATTAAGCGTATCACCTGTCACACGTGCCGATCAAACACTGGACAAGTGCAATCTTTTGTTACCGCCTGGTCGATATGTGATGAAGACACAGACGCCACCAGTGATGACTCGGAGGAAGAAATTATAGAAGAATTTGGCAGGTCAGATGACACATCGGATGGCGAGCTACACCCCCAGTTAACCACCACACACAGCGGAAGAGTGCCAGGCTCACGGAGAAATGTGTTTATTTAACAGTAAGCTAAATTTAGTGATTATGTTAAATCGTATTTTATAGCTGCTATTTTATTAGGTGCATTGAATCGGTGAGGACATCTTTAAACAAATCTCGCACACTTGGAAATACGCTACTGTACCAATACCTGCGAAAGGTCCAGCGTATTTCTCCGCCGATATTCCGAACGATTCCCTGTATATTTTGTGTTGTGATTGAGACTTTTCTCCTCGAGCAAAACCTTGCCAAACGAACCAAGGCGAGTATGGCGATCAAGTGATTTCCGTGTAAGAAGACACGAAACGACTTCACGGCCTGCTGACCTCTGATTGGCCAGAAAAACACAAAGAATTTCTGGCACCAATCAGAATTGAGGATTACCTCTGCTGTTTGGAACAACTTGTCCTTTTTCTTCGTCGCCATTTTCTATCGCCCGTTTTGACTTTCCCTTGCCTCCGCGATCTGCCCATGGGTCTCCGAGGATGAGTGGGTGGGGGAGCGGAGGGATTTCGGCGGGAAAAATAGGAAGACTGACTGGTGTTCAGCGAGTCCCGTTGAACCAGCAACAGCAATACCTGATTGGTCCATAAAACAATGCATCTATCAATAAAAATACAGACAAGGTTCTCAATTTTCAAAAACAACAAACAACAGAAAGAATCTGAGGAGTTGCAATTGTTTCCATATCATCTGCAATGGTCTAGGAAAATTGAGTCTAGTTCTACTTTGCCGACCATTACAACCGTGTCGCAGACCAATCGCATACCGTTGCAGATAATATGGAAACCAGGCTTTAAGTGTAATTTTCGTTTTTAATACCACTGTAAGTACAGATCCAGATATTTGAGTTTACAGTTAAACACGTCGCGATCTCCCGTAAAGGAAGGCTTTCAAGTACGGAAAGATGCAGCAAAGTCCGTTCACATTTTGAATTGAAATGCGAAAAATACTGATTAATTAAAAAAATCCAGATTTCCACAAATTGTAAAGCAAACAAACTCGCTTGAATGAAACAGAATGTCAGTAGGTCTTGCGGTCGAACGTTGAGAGAAAAGCTGTCAAGTTTTCGCCGGAAACGCATGTTACTTGATAACTATTCCACAACCTTTCGTGTAAGAAAAGAGGGATTCTACATACAGTGGTCAGGGGCACCCAACGAATGTGTTCCTCACATTATCTGTTCCCCAGAGAAATCTTGCTGGCTGGCAAAAATACAGGTGTTTCGATGAGCTGGCTGGGAAATTTTGTTATTGATAGAGGTTTTGCCTGGGAATTACTGACTTTTTCTAGCATTTCAACCCGAGCTGGCTGTAGAAACTCTGAAGACCGAGGACGACTAAAAAAAAAAAGAAGAACCACTTACCTCTCCCAGAGAGTAGTCACAAACATACGACGGCTGGTCAGAGTGATTCCGCTAGCGGAAAAAACCTGTTTTGTCCCGGTTTTGTCGCTTTTGTTCGGTCGTTTTGGATGGAGGGATTTGAAAGCGCGCGGAATTCCTGGCTGGGAAACCAACCAATTTTATCTAGCTGGCTGGGAAATTTCTTGTGTGTCTTGCTGGGAAAAAGGAACAGATATTGTTTTCCCAGCAACACTGAAAAACACCTGAAAATGCCTTAATAACATTTATTTTCATTAACTGGGGTATAATAATACATTTTACAACAAATTGGTCGTTGGGTGCCCCTGAGTGGTATAAAAACGAAAATTACATTTACCAAGTTTCAACGGTGTGACTTTCGTCGACAACTATCAGCGACAGTTGTCTCTTGAGTTCAGTGGATTCATCACGCAACAACCGAAAGAAGTCTCATGACAGAGCTTGCTCAGCGGAAGCGTAAATGACTTGAAATTTGTTGTTCTTCATCTCATTTAATACATCTACAGTTTTCTCAAAACCTATAACGCTCAAATCAAAATCATTAGAATTAATCTGTTCCTCTCCTATACTTCGTAACGGTAGAATAACCAAACACGAGGGCCGATCTCTTCCAGAAGTACCTTCATTCTCCATTTGCTCAATAAGTACAAAGCTTTGGTAAATCAGGCTCTTCCCGAATCCTACAGGAAGAACAGCCAATACATCCTTGCCTTGCAGAAAAAGCGTAATCGCTTCCTTTTGTTCTTTTTTTACTAGTAGGACTAATCCACCAAGTCGCCTAGATAGCCTTTCGAAAACTTGAGAGATTCTTGAGACTCTTGAGATTCTTTCTCTAGATAAGCCATGTTGCTTTTGAAACTTGAGAGCTTTTCGCGTCATGCACGCGTCAATTTGTCACGCAATCTAATAGCCAAGTAGGAACGCTCATTTTGGGAAATAAACCAATCATGTGGCGATAAAGTTATAGACAACGCTTGCTCTTTCTTTTTGTCATGATTTTGGTCAAGCCCTGAAGTAAACACTTTCTTTGAACTTGTTGTTGACTAACGAGCCAGACAACACTGAACCACTTTCGATCTGGACAGTTAATCAGCCTCATATCGCAAAAGATAAGTAAACAAGAAAGTTCAGCCTCTGCCCCAAAATTGGACGTTCTTACATAAAAAGAGAGTGTATCTGTGCTACAGAGATTGTTGTCTTGAAATGATCATCGCTGCTGCTAAAAAATTTTGATATCCAACACGAAAGTGTCCCTTTAAGTCTAAGCATTTTTTTCCCGATTTCTAACAATAAGGTAAAGGGTAAAGGTTAGCGTTATTTTTAGCTTTGGGTAAATGCAGCAGTTAATCTTGACTTAAAGAGCAGCATTTGGGGGACACTTCGTGACGCTACTTAGCAACTATTCACCGAAGTGGATATTTACCGACACTGAGGTGAATAGTTGTTTTAGTATATACTAAAACATTGGGATAATATAGCGCAAAAAGATTATTTAGACTTATTTATTCCTGCAAAGATTACAACATTTTCAGGTGCAAATTCCGCGCGAATTGCTCGGAAGTGAATAGCAAAGGGTATCCGGAGTCTGAGTGACCAATCAGCGCGCGCTTTCAACGCTATCCATTGTTTTCTTATATACTAATTGTCTGTATTCCGAGACACGGGTGATGTTCAAGTTGGGGGGAAGGGGTGGGCGGAAGCAAGGTGGCACTTTGTGCCGTTTACTGAAATCAGCTTGCATCTAATTACTTACAAATAGTGTCGGATCGTGACTGTCAACTTAACATTGGGAGAGTAAGTACGCATGCGGGAAAGCTCGACAATTTGGTTTAACACAGCTTGAACAAACAAAACGCTTTTTTAGAAACATCTGCAGACAGTTGCAAGAGATGCCAACCTCTAGAGATCTATAAAATCTGCCTTAGAGATGAAAAAATGCATCAGGAAACGATCAAACTAGTTTGAAAAAATCAAAGTTCTATTAACTTGGTGATGCGATTTGAGCCTACAATGGAGCAAAATCTTTAAAAGGTTCAAAGTCGTTTTTATCCGGGATATTTGATG
>NC_090888.1:69012773-69015273 GCF_036669925.1 Montipora capricornis | reverse complement strand
TTCACACAAGTAACATAAAAAAAATACACGCTTACCTTGAGAGACGGTTAAGTTTTCTGGTTATTTTTGTGTAACTAATTAGAATTAAAGACTAACTCATAAACGTTTTGATAGATATCACCTCAGGTATAGTCACTGACACAGACCTAGGAAGAAACACTTGTCTATGAAAAACTGACACTGATCTCCTATCAACAACGACTGAAAAAAATTGTTAGTCGTTCGGAATTTAACAACTTTTTAATCCGTTTGCACGTAGGAAATAGCAACAGGGGATTTCGAGGAGATTAATGGTGATAATTAGTTTATTAAAGGCAGTCAGGTGGTTTAAGTCATCCCCGAAATTAGACAACGTACCATCTGCAATATTCCCAGACTACATGCAGTTACAAAATCATGTTTCCATTGGAAAGAAACCTTGTTTTATGCAAGGGCTGTATTGAGGTACTGATTGAGTCAATAAGTTTGAGTGGTAATCGTCACTTTGAGTAAAAAGTAGGTTATCAGCGTCTTATGCTGTGTTCGCCTTTAAATTAGACAATGAGTTAAAGTGAGCTTTATGATGCTTTTGGATTGGTTCATTACTAATTCTAATCTTTATGTCTCGAATTTCCGTTTAAATCTGTGCATTATTAATAATTGTAGACTTAAAATCGTTTTAAACCTAACCTTTCAAACATCGTCAGTTTCAGCTGTGCCCAGCTTTACACAAACCCCTCCAGAGGGATGTGCGTAAATTTTATACGTTTCCTCTAAGAATAAGACCGCTAACTATTCTCTCACTCTTTAGCTACCTTCTTGTCTATTTTTGGGTTAAAATGGTTGCCGATTGTGTATTTGAAATTACTGTAAGCCTCATCGTTAGAAAGCCTTGCCAAAAATCAGGTCTAATTTAAAGGCTCGTTTACACAGAGCGATTTTATCGCGCGACAAGAGCTGCGATCAAACAGCGATTTTACGGCGACAGCGTGTGAACAGCCAGCGATTCCACTGCGATTTGTAGCGCGACAGATCGCAGCCTTGTCGCCGCAAATTCGAACATGCTTGAAATTTAGCTAGTGCAACTTTGCTGCGATTTTATCGTAGCTCTTGTCGCGCGATAAAATCGCTCTGTGTAAACGAGCCTTAAGAGATACTTTATCAACGTAAAAGATAAAACTTTCGTATGAAGGAAATCATGCAACTTAACAAGAACGTTTAATCGTTTTGGTGTCAGAATTGATAACGGGGCAGATTTCGAGAGAGTTAACTGCGAGAATAAGTACACTTGAGGAAGTTGTCAATATGACTCAGGAATTCGGAATTCCACAACGGTTCATTTGCAATTAAATTCAGAAGTTCTGAAATACTCACGAAATCGACCCTGTATAATATAATTTGTACCCATTTTAAAACAACCTCGGAGCAGGAAAAATTTGCCTGCCTCAGAAAATCACTCCTCCATTGCATTCGGTGACGCCTACAGTCTATATACTTTTTGGTGGTCTTTTTTGCCGCCTTCCCTCGGGGATCGTAGCAGACGTTGTCGGGGGAGGAGAAGGGGAGTAAAAAACCGAGAGGGGGCTGGAGAGTAGAGAAAGGGCGGCAATGCAAAAACATGGTTTTTGACCGCAGACGCTCTCATCTCCGGAGCTCCCTTTCGGCTTTTCGCTTCTCTTCCCCTTCCGCCGACAACGCCTGCCACGCCGGCTAATTAGAGGGTACTGATCTTTAGCGATATATCAGTCGCTCATTCTCTGTACATATGAAGAAGAGTTACTTGTCGTAAAGGAGATAGTAAACACGATGACAGTCACCAGGATTCATACCAAGGAGCTTGAAGTCCAATACGCTAACCGCTAACCACACACAACAGAAAACCATTGCCTTCAGTTTATTCATCACCCAAGGCAAAATAAGAGACAATAATGTACTGCAATATATTCGATAAAAATATAACATGGTAAAAACCACATATAATATCTACATAAAAAGATACCTCCTTGATAACGCCTTTTTGGCATGATCAGCAGAGTTCACTTGATGCTAACAATTTCACCTGGGGACGCGTTTCAGTCTTTTGAAGTACAGTTGTGCAGAAATAACCTTTCCGACTTTATGTCTTGGTATCAGGCAGCAATTTAATAAACTTTCTCTGGCATGATGTTAAAGATCACGACCACTGTTGGCAATTCTGTCTGGGGATGTTCATACATGTCCAATACACTCGACCTGAGTCGGGTTGTCTTCACTCGCAGGCGAATTGAGTCCGATCGCGACCGGAACCGGAATTGGGTGCATGGCGCTTGATCAATGGTACCGGAAGTGAGGGTTAACAGGAGCGAGAGGGGTTGAAAAAGTTGGCAAACAGACTCGATCGGATCCGATGGAGACAGCTCTTCCTGGCAAGAGTCAATCGGACTCTCGGAAGTCAGTTCGCGCGTGACAGAAAATATCTCTCAGCCATGACGCGAAACAAGCACACGCTACACGTGAAATATACGTCGTTCTTAAAGCCATG
>NC_090888.1:69000273-69005273 GCF_036669925.1 Montipora capricornis | reverse complement strand
ACTGTTTTTACTTTTGTCTTTTTTTGAAAATAATAATAATTTTCAATCATGGTAATAAGAGTGAGTGGATTCCAATTCGGTCTGTAATCATACGAGTGATTAACAAAATCGGACAACGGCGTAGCTGGAGTCTGATTTGTTTAATCACAAGTATGATTACAGACCGAGTTGGACGACATGAAGTCCTGTTACCAATTAATCATAATCATTGCAATTTCCAAGAAAACAAATGCACTCCTTTTGCTCTGTCTAATGTTACAAATTCGTCCATTTTGGAAAATCCCTAGTTTGGTAGGGTAAGTGGTTCAAGGTCATTGTGATAAATTCTGTGATTGTTGGATTAAGCTGAGTGCACTTAATATGATTGGCTGATGTAACTGTACAGATGTCCGATTATAGCCAACTGTCCGATTACAACCCTACACAATTATTAGTGAAAAATAAAGCCGTTGATGCACCAATGAAATTTGAGAAAATTGTAATGGTTGTGATTAATGAACGCCAATCACGAGAATAAACTACATGTAACATTAATAACATATAATGTGGTTATAAATGCAAACTTGTTTTGGCCTGTTTTGTTCAGTCTTTCAGTTTTAGCTATCCTATGGGTTTTATTTTTTGTTGGAGCATATAAAATATCTCAGTTTGAAAAGGATTTTACCGAATATGATCCTTATGCAGTGCTGGAATTGGATCGGGTAAGTTGTGTGACCTGTGGTAAAATTCCATGTTAAGGAGGGAAGTATCTTACATGTAAGTAATCATTGGCTATCTTGAAGCTTCATCGGTGAAACTTTTTTTTTCTTTCCATATTGGCAGTCTTTTAAAAAACCAAATATCTAGTTGTTATCATTATTCATTACACAATGCGCCGGGTCATTGTTCCCTCAAGTATGGTCCTGAGAAACAGTTGTTAGAATGCCAGTGACATTAATTTTTAACAACCTAAACAGAAGTCTTGTCAATTTGTAAGTGTCCTTTTGTTTGCTTTGTTGTGAGAACCAGTAATAACGTAGCAAAATACAGATGTACTTAATGTACTTTATTAGAATACATGTGGCAGTGCTATAACTGCAGGCCACCATGGTCTTGTTTCTACATGTGTAACTATTATTTGTTTGTAAATTAAGTAAAGTCACATTTGACATTGATAATTACTAAATAAAATGAATGTGGTGGTCGTATTGTCAGGGGTAATGTTTTATTGTTATGAATTACTGTCCATGTAGGGCTCAAGTACGGCTGATATCAGAAAGCAATATCGTCGACTAAGTATGAAGTACCATCCCGATAAGGAAACAGGTGATCCACAGAAGTTCATGAGAATAGCCAAAGCTTATGAAGCGTAAGTTTACGTCTTTGATATGTTGTTTGACATTGATTTGTTCAGTGAAAAAAATAATCGTGTTTAGTATCTAGATGTCACTGTCTTGTAACACAGCACTCCAATCTTATCAGTCTGCTATACTGGTTAATGATCATTGCACCAATGGTGTCTTCACAAAACTCTGTTAACCCATTCATTCCTTTGGCGCCTCAGGATGTCCCCAGTTGACGAGTAAAATCTTTTTAGTGTCGCTCCCAGGGGTGCATGGGTTAAGTTGCAAGAAAAGGAATGAAAAATTGACATTAATTATTATAATGATATTATCATTATCATTATCATTATCATTATTATTATTATTATTATTATTATTACATGTATCTACATGTATAGCAGACTAATGAGACTTAAAGAAGTGCACCTAGTGTTGTTTGCATGCATGTGTTTAATTAATAGTCATTGGCAATATTTAATTTTCCTGCTTGTATTTTAAACTTGATAGATTCTTTTTCTTATGTCAATAATGGAAAATATATTAATGCCCTATACTTGAATCTGGAACCTCTTTTAGGCTGACAAATGAAGAGTCAAGAAAAAATTGGGAAGAACATGGAAACCCAGATGGACCAGGAGGTACAAGTTTAACTTAACAAATTTATTGATTTTGAAAACCCCTAATTACAAAAATATCAATCATGTTCACAACTCAAGCTCTTTTATCGTAGTCACTGTTGGGTTAGTTGATAAAGTTCGTTAGTTTAATAAATTCATAATATGTTAACCCATTCACAACTCAAATGCTCTAGGACACTGCCGATGAGTAAAATCATCTGGCGACTTAGACAGAGTAAAGTCCATTATTAAAGTGTCACTCTCAGGGGTCATTGGGTTATATTCATAATATTATGGTGCAATCAAGCAGACAGAAACAACTTCAAATTACATGTTTGCTTGGGTGTTGATTAGTTAAAGCTTGTTGCTTCTCTTCATTGAAAAAGTTAACACCATGTTGGAAAGAAGTATCGACCACATGCAGCTTACGTTATACATGACTTTGTACATGTATGTAACCCCTGTAAGTCCTTGTAAAGATAATAACTATGGTAGCAGTAGTATTTTGCATTCAAAATAAACAATTACCAAAGAAAGACTAGTATTATTATCAATTTTACAAAGTCATTTTCTTTCATTTCTTTCAGCAACCAGCTTTGGAATTGCTCTTCCTTCATGGCTTGTAAGCAAGGAAAACTCCATGTGGGTGAGTTGCAGGACAGTTTTAATTGAAGTTTTTGTGTGTATTGCATGATTCCCATAATTATTGTCATATGTGTTATTGTCATATAGGAGTGTAAGAGTTATAGAGTGTACACTGCAAGGATGTAGTATCAATAATTATGATTGTACTGGTAGGTCTGCATAGATTATCTGTGCATGCTGTGCAGACCTACAATTACATTGCTACTACATACTAATTAATACATGTATGTCCACAAACACAGCAGCTTGAACTTGGATATTTCTTTACAAAAATTAAGGTAGACTGGCTGGGCAACCAAAAGTACAAAGTACAAAGTTACCAAGGATTTGGTTGCTAATGTCAAATCCTTTGAAGTCTATAACACAATATTTTGTGTTCTTGTTTTCTCCCAAAGTTCTGCTGATGGCACTTCTTTTGCACTTGTACATGTAGATGTATTTTTTTTAACCCCACTGTGAGTGGAAACTTGCTGCATTATACAGAGCAACAAGTCTTTTTCTGTGTTTTTCACAAGCACAAAGCATTCCTCTCTGCTGGGAGGAAATAATTATAGCATGTTGGTGTTTTGAATGGAATGTTTGGACACATTCACCAAAAAAATTTCTGCAAATTTATGAGATAATCACATGAACATTTATTTCACAAGTTTTAGAAGGAAGGATATTCAAATGTGTACCTTGTTAATATAGGGTTTTTTGTTTGCATAATTAAAGCCTTAGTTTTCACTTGGGACAGGAAGTACAAGGGAATTTGCAGTTTCACCCTTGGCTAATGTGTGGAACGGATGGCTTTACTTCTTATGACTCTCGCTGATATGGTCCCATTGTTGCAGATTCTGGTACTCAGCTCATTGAGAGGATAATATTTATCTACATGTATCCAGCATTATTAACAGCATCTGGAGGGATGTCCCCAATTAAAATACCAAAAATAACCATATTTTTATTTTTTGCATACTGTAGGTTCTAGGAGCATATGGACTTGCTTTTATGGTGATTCTGCCCATTGCAGTGGTGAGTTTTAGTTTTGGCATTGAAATTTTTATCTTTTTTTTATCAACGAGAAAAAATTAATAATTACAATGTAATCATTTTTTTAAAGTGCCTCTGATGTAAAAACTATCTTTTGCTTATTTTAAAGATCTTGGAATACCTCTTTTTGTTCCAGAGATATTCAAGTTTTTGTTAAAACTAGATGCTTCTGTGAAGCATACACTGGCTTGCCTGTGGTACGTGCTACAGAAAATCATAAGGCACTGAATTGTGTGGTATTGAAATACAGCATTCCAGTCTCTGAAGAATAACAAATAAAAGAGAAGCGAGAAACATTGGCTTCTGGGCTGACATGTTGATAATTTTCAAGTTCCCTCACAACTTCTTTTCACCACAAGTGTGCCCTATGAGCATCCGAAAACTTTGTAATACTAAACTTCACTGTAGTCAAGCCCTGTTTCGCGGGGTTAGTGTTGGGATGGGAGACCAAAACAATAAACCCCTCATAAAAAACAGAAACATCTGACCGAAAATACTATTAACGCTAACAAATGCGAACTCAGCAAGGTACAGATTCTGTTAGCTTGCTTTATGCAAAACAAATATTGATGAAAAAGCAAATAAATATTGATACACAGTTTTCAGAAAGAGCAGAAGGAAGTTTCCCGGACGGTCGATCGAGAATAAAATATTTACGACATGAAAACAACATTAATTTTGAACCGTGAATATAGAATATAAAAAGTTACGATCAGCGACAAACATTTTGGGAGATTTTTGCTACGTTCAAGTAAATTGCAAAAGCGAAAGTGACGTGGCCGGAATTCAGCGGCCGCCGTGATTAAGTTACCGCGGCATGTTTACTCGCCAAACAGGGAAGCATCTGTGTCAAATGATGGCAAGATACCGGGTTTTTGTAAGTTTCTTTTTCTGTCAAGTGTTATAAAGTTTGACAATGAAATGAGCGAAGTCAAAACAAAGATCACAATCGCCCAACTCTTGTTTATGCAAAGTCAAAATTAATTTTACTCTCCAAGACGCGTACAACGTTATTTATCACCAGGTAATTCCATCATTCTGGAAATAGCAGCTACTTTATTATTTATCTGCGTCACAAGTTTTCACTGATTTTGGGCCTCATTTTGTTGAAACTCAAGCACGCTTCCAACAGGCCTGTGAACCCTTCCTGCTTACAGAGCAATACTAAAAAACTTCTCCCATATCACATTTGAACCTTAAGCTCGAAAATTCAATACACAACATGATATTATAATTCACAAAGGCAGAAAATACCACAGAATCCTTTTCCAGCGAAAATTTTATTGAAACAAACAACATATTTGCTCTTAGAGGCGAAAACCTCTTCCTATTTGATTGCGTGCGTGAAGACAAGAAACTCAATTGTGTCAAATTACCATGTACT